>NC_081399.1:9665384-9762884 GCF_030684315.1 Stegostoma tigrinum | reverse complement strand
GTGTCAGGCTGTTTGCCAAAGTGGGTCAGCGCAGGAACCCCAGATGGGTCAATGATTTGGAGGTGGGAATAATATTTCCAAATCTGTTGATGAAACAAAACAGTGCAGCGATGTTAAGTAGTGAGGGGGATACAAGAGGGTGTGGACAGTCTGGGGAATGGGCCCGAATGTTGCAGATGGGATATCATGTGGATGAAGGTTATTCACTTTGAGGAAGGATGTGCGGGGAGGCAGTATGTTTCTGAAAGGGAGCGAGAGGGGTCGGGAAGTGTAGGTTCCAAAGGGATCGGAGTGTCTGTGTCCCTGAGACACTGAGGCTGAGCGTGTAGGGGCAGCGAGGGTAGGGGGACGTCGGTGGCTGAGCAGAGCGGTGTCGGCGTCCTCTCACGGTCTTAAACAGCCCCAGGGAGAGCACCGTCTGGGATACGGTGGGCAGCTCCTGTCTCCTTCTCGAATGGAGGGTGGGTCTGAGGGGGAGGGTAGCGGAGGGTCCCCAGGTTAATCCATGGGATGGCAGGATCGTCCTGTCATTAGAGATTGAGGAGACTGAGTCTGTCTTCCTCGGGGATTTTGAAGACTGAGAGATGACCTCATTTACAAAATCCTTGTGGAGTGGGGGAGAGGGTGCTCCCACATTGGCTGGTTATTCCAGAAAAAGGGAACTGTCCCACTGGGCAACAAGCAGTTTTAAACGGTTTACCCCATTATACCGTGCGAAGAATTTACCCACACGGTCGACCCACCTCTGCACAACTCTGGGACACCCCACTCTGCACAGTCACCATTAGACCATGTGCGGTTAGTAACCCAGTCATCACTCAGCTTCACTGCATCAGAAAGCAAACCTCAATTTACACAGGGAGAGCAGAGTTACACATTGATCCGTCCGACAGGGGAACAGACTGCCCGGTGTGTGTAAATGGGGAGGTGGTGTGTGAGGGGGTTAATCCCCCTCTGATAGGGGAACAGGCTGCCCGGTGTGTGTAAATGGGGAGGGGGTGTGTGAGGGGGTTAATCCCCCTCTGATAGGGGAACAGACTGCCCGGTGTGTGTAAATGGGGAGGGGGTGTGTGAGGGGGTTAATCCCCCTTTGATAGGGGAACAGGCTGCCCGCTGTGTGTAAATGGGGAGGGGGTGTGTGAGAGGGTTAATCCCCCTCCGATAGGGGAACAGACTTTACTTTTCCTTACAAAGTACGAACTTATTTTGCACCTACATTCCAAGACTCTGTGACCTTGGAAATGTTGCTGGCATATTTTGGTTCGAATTTCTGGCCAGGCAGGTTTCACAACTTCATCAAAATTGTCGTGCGAGGTGTGACAGGACAGAAAGTGGGCGCAACTAAACAAAGAGAGAGATTGAGACAGAGAGGCAGACAGATAAAGACTCTGGGAGAGAGAACATCTGTGTGTGAGTGTGTGTGTCTGTGTGTGTGAGTGTGTGTGTGTGTGTGTCTGTGTGTGTGTGTGTCTGTGTGTGTGTGTGTGTGAGAGAGAGAGAAATGGTAAGATACAGAAAAACAATGAGAGAGACAGAGGAAGTAACAATAAAAGAAGGAAAACAGCAATAAAGCGATTGGGACAGACCAGGAGAAAGTGACAGGCAGAGAGGTAGAAAAATGAGCTGTAATGAGAAGTAGAGAGAGAGAGAAAGAGAGAGAGAGAGAGAGCGTGAGTGAAAGAGAACGCAGTGGGCACAACGTGAGAGATGCAGACAGAAAGAGATGGATCAAGAAAGACACAGTGACAGAAAGTCAAAGTAATAAATAGAAACAGAGACAGAAATGGCTGTGAAAACTCAGCAGGTCTGGCACCTTCTGTTGAGAGAGAGCAGAGTTCATGTTTCAGGGCCCGGACCGGTAACTCTATTTTCTCTCCAGGGATGCAGCCAGGCCTGCTGAGTTTCTCCAGCAATTTCTGTCTTCGTTTCTGATTTCGAGCATCTGCAGCTCCTTAGGGTTTGTCTTGTTTTGCAAAGTGATAGCGATGAGGGGCTGAGGAATGGGGTGAAGGAGAGAAAGAGAGAGAGACAGCAGGAGAGGGCCAGAGAATTTGACTGGGATAGAAAACACAGACAGAAACAGGGGAAGGGGAAGTAAAAAGACAGTTGGGATTGAGAGAGAGAGAGAGAGAGAGAGAGAGAGCCAGAGGGGACGTGAGCGTGATGGAGAGAATGAGAAAGAGAGAAGCAGAATAAGAGAGATAAATGACTGGGGATGAGAATGAGCTGATTCAGCAAAGTCTGGAGGTGGATTGGAAGGGATTTCCTGCTATAAACAGTACTTTCTGACGACTCTTTGTTACCCTGTCAGACTAAGGTGAGGTTCCAGCCTAACCACAACGGGTGAATTCAGAAAACATTCACACCACAAACCAGGCACAAATCCACTTCAAACTGCACACAGGCAGCTGAGGTGATGCAAACAGACTTCACCTCAATCAGAATGGGCTCAGGATCAATCATATCAGTGTGGGAATACTGGGGAGTGACAAGGCAGTCAGGCAGCACGGGGCTGGACACAATGTAAAGCTCCCTCTACACTGTCTCCCCCCTATCAAACACTCCCAGGACAGGGGCAGCACGGGGTTGGATACAGGGTAAAGCTCCCTCTACAGTGTCTCCCCCCCTATCAAACACTCCCAGGACAGGGGCAGCACGGGGTTGGATACAGGGTAAAGCTCCCTCTACACTGTCCCCCCCATCAGACACTCCCAGGACAGGGACAGCACGGGGTTAGACACGGATTATGTTTTTCTCTGTTATGAACCTAATGAGAGTGAGGAAGTGGTTTGGTTTCGATCCAGCTGGCTGCCAAGGGAGTAGGATGGGTGGGGATGTGCTCTCACACGCAACCGGACAGGACCGTATTGACTCCTCACATACCTGACAGGAAACAGTGACTCCCAACTGAGTCAGTGTCGACAACAACTACATCAGACGGCCTGCTCAACAGATTATCTCACCTTACTCATCCAGTGCAAAGATTCCTGCACTCAGAGTGTCGAGGGAGCTTTACTCCCCCGTGCTGTCCCTGTCCCTGGGAGTGTTTGATGGGGGGGGCAGTGTAGAGGAAGCTTTACCCTGTATCTAACCCCGTGCTGTCCCTGTGAGTGTTTGATGGGGGGGACAGTGTAGAGGAAGCTTTACCCTGTATCTAACCCCGTGCTGTCCCTGTCCCTGGGAGTGTTTGATGGGGGGGGACAGTGTAGAGGGAGCTTTACCCTGTATCTAACCCCGTGCTGTCCCTGGGAGTGTTTGATGGGGGACAGTGTAGACGGAGCTTTACCCTGTATCTAACCCCGTGCTGTCCCTGTCCCTGGGAGTGTTTGATCGCAGGTAAGGGTTATATTTCAGACGAGGAGCTGTGTATTTCCCCCTGGGGTTAGCGACCATTTCTGATCGGATCTGTCTGGGATCTGACAGCCGTGATCTATTGTTTCGAAGCGAGAAGCTGGTTTTTTTGTTTGAATAATGCAACTGGCTTATTATTGAATTACACAGCTTGAACTGACGAGGCAGATTCCCTGTCAGATTTCCGACAGGTAAATTCATGTCACCGGTATCACTTTGAGTTCGATCGGAGGCACGCCCTCTGGATCCTCTTAGATACTCCAGGTCGCAGTCAGCAATAACCGAGAACTTCCCTCTTTCACTCTGCCCTCTACCCTTTCATTCCCGGCTCTCTTTCTCCCTCCCGGTCTCCCCTCTCTTCCGATTTCCAATCCACCTTGCCCTGTCCTGCTCCCACTTCTTTCTCCCCCCACCATCCCTGGCCTTCACCACTTTGCAGTCTCTCCCCCTACCTCTCTACCACGCTCTCTCTCGCTCTCTTTCTCTTGCTCCACCTTCTTCCTCCTTCTTACTCTCTCTCTCTCTCATTTCATCTCTCACCTTTCCCTCTGCTTCTCTTCATATCACTCTCTCTCTCTGTCACCATTTCTCATTCTCTCAATCATTCCTTCTCACCTCGTCTTTCCCCCTACTATTCTCACTCCCCCTCTCTCTGTCACCCTCTCTCATTCTCTCTATCACTCCTTCTCACCTCATCTTTTTCTCTATTATTCTCACCTCTCTCTCTGTTGCTTCTCATCATTCCCTCTTTCCTTCTCCCTACTATTCTCACTCCCCCTCTCTCTGTCACCCTCTCTCATTCTCTCTATCACTCCTTCTCACCTCATCTTTTTCTCTATTATTCTCACCTCTCTCTCTGTTGCTTCTCATCATTCCCTCTTTCCTTCCCCCTACTATTCTCACTCCCCCTCTCTCTGTCACCCTCTCTCATTCTCTCTATCACTCCTTCTCACCTCATCTTTTTCTCTATTATTCTCACCTCTCTCTCTGTTGCTTCTCATCATTCCCTCTTTCCTTCCCCCTACTATTCTCATCCCCCACTCTGTTAGCCTTTCTCATTTTCTCTATTGCTCCTTCTCACCTCATCTTTTCCCCTAGTATTCTCATCCCTCTCTCTCACTCTGTTGCCCTTTCTCATTCTCTCTATCACCCCTTGTCACTCCCTGTCTTTCCCCTTCTCTTATTCCATTCCCTCTCTCCCTGTCCCACTCTATTTTCCTCTCTCTCTCTCTCTCTCTGTCTCTCCCCCCCCAACTTTCCCACCAGCACATTCTCTCACAAAAACAGAAATTGCTGGAGAAACTCAGCAGGTCTGGCAGCATCTGTGGAGAGGGGGGAGAAGTTTCCAGTCTGGTGACTGTTCTTCAGAGCTGGGAAAGGGTGGAATCTATGCTGAAGACGGTGTTTGGAGTGGGGGGTGTTATGGAGCAAGTGATGGGTGGGGACACAGTGTAGAGGGGAGAAGGATTGTCAGGGGGATAAAGGACGGATAGTGGCGAGCCAGGGAGAAAGAAGAGCTCATTATTGGGATAAAGAAGGAAGTATGAAGAGGTTGGCTGTTCTGAAAGCAGCCGATGTATTGGCAGGGTCTGGGGAAAGGATGTGGATGAGGGCTCTAAAGTGATTGAACTCAACAATGACCTCTCTCTCTCTCTCTCTCTCTCCCTCCCCTGCTGTCTGTCTCTCCCATTTCCCCACTCTCTTTTTATCTCTCTCTCTCTCATTATATCTCCCCCCCCCCACCACTTTCTCGCTCTCTCTCTCTCTGTCTGCCACACATTCTAACTCTCAACCCCGCCACTTTTCTCTCTCCAACACCTGCTAATCACCCCGGCCCCTTCACCACTCTCGCTGTCTCTCTCTCTCTCTTTTTCTCACCCTGTCTTCCCCCCTTCCCCTCTCTAACCCCCACCCCTCCGTCTGGCTCTGTCTCTCCCACCTCCCCCACCACAATCTCTCTCTCTCTCTCCCCCTCCTCTCTCTCTCTCTGCCCCCCTCCTCTCTCTCTCTCTCTCTCTCTCTCTCTCTCTCCCCCCAATTCTCCGGCTCCATATTCCCATCCCCACCAACTCTCTCCCCCAACCCCCCGGCTCTGTCACTCCCCCACCTCTCTCTCCCCATGCCCCCTCTCACTCTCCCCCCGTCCTCTCTCTCTAACCCCCAATCCCTCTGTCTCCCAACTCACCCCCTCTCTCTCCCCCCCATCCCCGGCTTTGTCTCCTCCCCCTCACCTCTCTCCCCACCCTCCGACTCTCTCTCCCCACCCCACTATCTCTCTCCTTTCGCTCACTCTCTCCTCCTCCACCTCTCCCCCCCACCCTCATCTCTCTCCACCCCCCTCTACCATCCCTCTCTCTGCCACCCATCTCTTCTCCCACCCGCGCCCCCCTCTCCCCACCCCGCTCTCTTTCCCCCATCTCTCTTCCCGCTGCCACCCTCTCTCCCGCCCCTCACTCTCTCCCCCGCTCTCTCTCCCCCCTCTCTCACTGCCCTCTCCCCACACCCCCTTCTCTCTCCTGCACCACCTCTCTCCCTCTCTTTCTCCCCACCTTGCCCCCTCTTTCTACCCTTTCTCTCCGAACCCCTTTCTCTCCCCCCACCTCTCCCCCGTCCCTCCACCCTCTCCCCGCGTGCTCTCTCTCTCTTGCCCCACCTCTCCCCACCCTCTCTCTCCACCCTCTTCCCGACCCTCCTCTCTCTCTCTCTCTCCCCACCTCTCCCCCGCCTCGCCACCCACTCCCTGCCCCATCTCGCTCTCACTTCCCACCTCCTTCCTGCCTCTCCTTCCTCTCCCGGCCCCTCTCTCTCTCTCTCTCTCCCCTGCCCCTCATTCCCCACCCCACAGGTGTCTCCCTCGCCGACATTTTGGTGGAGCCTCAGACGCGGGCAGTGTTGGGTAGCCCGGTGACCCTCCTGTGCCGCTTTGTGGGCATGGGTCAGGTGACCCAGGTGACCTGGCTCAAGCTGACTGAGCTGGGACCCGAGGTGGTGGCCGTTTGGAGCCTGGAGCACGGCATCAGCACCCACCCCTTCTATGGCTCGCGGGCGCACTTCCGGGAGCCTGGATCCAACCCTGACGCCTCCCTGGTCATCCGGGAGGCAGCTCTGACCGACGGCGGGAAATTCCGATGCACCATCGTCACCTTCCCGGCCGGAAACTTTGAGAAGGACACCTGGCTGACAGTCCTGGGTGAGCACCACCGCGGAGCGACGGTCCGGCTTCCCCTTCCGTCTGCTCCCATTCCATCAAAACAGTCCCCATCCCAACATGCGGAGCACTCAACGAGCCTGGGCCTAGTGTGGGACCCACAGCAGACTGAGGGGACCAGTACGGATCTGATGGGCCCAAGGGCCTCTTCTGCACTGTGTGTAACTTTTCCCTGAATGGTAGGAGCTGGAGTGGTCACTGACACCCCTCCAGCCTGTACTACCGCTCAGTAACAGCCACAGCTAACCTGTGGCCTCCCTGCATTACACCCCTTGTTAAACAAAGATGTTTCGGCATCAGATGTAACCGAGGAAGAGTGCTCGAGCCCTGTGTGTAGAAGTGCTCTCTAACATCCCTCGTGAGCGCTCTGGGTCTAATTTATGACCCTGGCTCTACAGTCTTCAATCAGTGGAAATACAGTCTCAGGGCTGTGCAGCACCGAAACAGGCCCATTGGCCCACCCCATCTGTGCCGACCCGATGTCCTAAATTAATCTGGTCCCATTCGCCAGCATCTGGTCCGTGTCCCTCTAAACTCTTCCTATCCATGTCCCCATCCAGGTGCCTTTTAAATGCTGTAACTGTACCAGCCCCCACCACTTCCTCTGGCAGCTCATTCCATACACGCACCACCCTCTGTGTGAAATAGTTACCCCTCTGGTCCCTTTTAAATCTTTCCCCTCTCACCTTAAACCTATGCCCCTCTAGTTTCAGACTCCCCCTACCCCTGGGGTAAAGGACCTTGTCTATTCACCCTATCCATGCCCCTCATGGTTTTATAAACCTCTATAAGGTCGCCCCCCTCAGCCTCCGACGCTCCGGGGAAAATAGCCCCAGCCTCTCCCTGTAGCTCACACCCTCCGACCCTGGCAACATCCTCGTAAATCTTTTTTGACCCTTTCAAGTTTCACAACATCCTTCCTGTAGCGGGGAGACCGGGATTACACACAGTATTCCGGAAGTGGCCCTAACCAATGTCCTGTACAGCCGCAACATGACCCTCCCAGCTCCCTGTACTCAATGCACTGACCAATAAAGGCCAGTGTCTCAAACACCTCCCTCACCGCCCTGTCTACCTGCGACTCCACTTAAATGATCTCACTCCCCCTCACTGACGTTAAGTTAATTTTCCCGTTGTGACCCCGATTCCAAAACCTGATCTGAGATCTGAGCTTGCGATGGAGGGGAGTGAAATGGTGAGCGTCGGGCTGTGTATGTGGGATAACCAGAGTCCAATGGCCACTCGGCCCCTGGTAATTCAGCTTGGGAAACCCCAATTTGGGAAGCTCCCTGACCCCATCAGAGTTCTCCTGTTAACATCACATCGTCTCTTCCTTATTCTTCCCAATCCTCGGTCTCCATCCCCCTCACCCTCTCACCCCCTCCCCCTCCTCCTCACTTCCTCACCGTCACTCCCTCACCCTCACTCCCTCACCCTCACTCCCTCACCCTCACTCCCTCACCCTCACTTCCTCACCCTCACTTCCTCACCCTCACTTCCTCACCCTCACGCCCTCACCCTCACCGTCACTCCCCCTCACCCTCACGCCCTCACCCTCACGCCCTCACCGTCACTCCCTCACCCTCACTTCCTCACCCGCACACCCCATGGTTCCCTCAACCTCACCTCCTTACTCCCTCACCTACCTTCTCCTTCACCCTCACACCCTCAACCTTAACTTCCTTTAACCCTACATCTCCTACCTCTCCCTCCCTTTTACCCCTCTACCTCCCTATCCCTCTCTCTGTCTCTCCTCTTACCCCTCTACCTCCCTATCCCCCTCTCTGTCTCTCCTCTTACCCCTCTACCTCCCTATCCCCCTCTCTGTCTCTCCTCTTACCCCTCTACCTCCCTATCCCCCTCTCTGTCTCTCCTCTTACCCCTCTACCTCCCTATCCCCCTCTCTGTCTCCTCTTACCCCTCTACCTCCCTATCCCCCTCTCTGTCTCTCCTCTTACCCCTCTACCTCCCTATCCCCCTCTCTGTCTCCTCTTACCCCTCTACCTCCCTATCCCCCTCTCTGTCTCTCCTCTTACCCTTCTATCTGTGTTTCCTCCATCTCCCTCACTTCTCCCCTCCTTGCTCTGACAACCCCTTGCTCCCTCCCACAGTGCCTCCACAGGTCTCCATTGTGCCTGGACCACGTGCCCTGTTGGAGGGTGATAGAGAGGCCCTGGCAGCGACCTGCATAGCCACTGGGAGCACCCCAAAAACGGCGCTCCTCTGGGAAAGCCAGGTACCAGGCAGGCAGGAGGAATCAGCGACACAGAACGCCAATGGGACTGTGACAGTCAGCAGCAGCTTCTACCTGGACCCAGTCCGAGCCATGCAAGGGCACACACTCTCCTGCCTGGTCAACCATTCCACATTTACCAGGCCCGTTCGCTTGGACTACACTCTCAATATTTACTGTGAGTATTTCCACAGGACAGTGTAGAGGGAGCTTTACTCTGTATCTAACCCTGTGCTATCCCTGACCTGGGAGTGTTTGTTTGGGGGACA
Organism: Stegostoma tigrinum; assembly: GCF_030684315.1. NCBI lineage: Eukaryota > Metazoa > Chordata > Chondrichthyes > Orectolobiformes > Stegostomatidae > Stegostoma > Stegostoma tigrinum. The sequence continues at coordinate 9,753,823 of NC_081399.1, read as the reverse complement.
GTGTAGAGGGAGCTTTACTCTGTATCTAACCCCATGCTGTCCCTGTCCTGGGAGTGTTTGATGGGGGAGAGTGTCAAGGGAGCTTTACTAGGTATCTCAACCCGTGCTGTCCCTGTCCTGGGCGTGCTTCATTGGGGACAGTGTAGAGGGAGCTTTACCCTGTATCTAATCCAAGGGGTACTGATTTCTGGATATTTTCCTCTTGACGAACTTCAAACTAACTCAAACATTCCTTCCTGCAGATGTGCCAGAGGTGTCTGTTAAGAAATCCTCAGAGAACTGGCACTTGGGGATGGATAATGCAGAGCTCAGCTGTCAAGAGAATGGAAATCCTCCGGCTAATGGTTTTGTATGGAAAAGGTTTGTGCGCATTGGGATTGTGGAGCAAGGGAAAATAGGAAGGGGTTCAGGTCCATTGGGATTGTGTACAATGAGAGTGAATGGGAAGGGGTTTGGGTCCATTGGGATTGTGTGCAGTGGGAGTGAATGGGAAGGGGTTTGGGTCCATTGGGATTGTGTACAATGAGAGTGAATGGGAAGGGGTTTGGGTCCATTGGGATTGTGTGCAGTGGGAGTGAATGGGAAGGGGTTTGGGTCCATTGGGATTGTGTACAATGAGAGTGAATGGGAAGGGGTTTGGGTCCATTGGGATTGTGTGCAATGGGAGTGAATGGGAAGGGGTTTGGGTCCATTGGGATTGTGTACAGTGGGAGTGAATGGGAAGGCGTTTGATGCGGATTGTTTGCTATTGTTCTCCATTGATGTTACTCTGTAGGTTGGGAAGCCCATTACCCAATAACAGTGTCACCGAGGGGAACAAACTCCTGTTTCGAAGCCCACTTTCTGCTGAAGATTCAGGGACATACATTTGTGAAGTGACTAATAAGATTGGCAGTCGGACCGGACAGACTGATGTTAAAATAATTGGTATGTTCCAACTCAGAAGCAACACATTCTCCTCCAGCCTTATTACCAACTCACATCAGAATTCACTGCTAGAGCCAAACTGCAACAGCTTGATGGGAAACAGTGTAGAGGAAGCTTTACTCTGTGTCTAACCTCATGCTGTCCCTGACCTGGGAGTGTTTGATGGGGGGGGAACAGTGTAAAGGGGGCTTTACCCTGTATCTAACCCTGTGCTGTCCCTGATCTGGGAGTGTTTGATGGGGGAGACAGTGTAGAGGGAGCTTTACTCTGTATCTAACCCTGTGCTGTCCCTGTCGTGGGGGTGTTTGATGGGGGACAGTGTAGAGGGAGCTTTACTCTGTATCTAACCCTGTGCTGTCCCTGACCTGGGAGTGTTTGACGGGGGGTCAGTGTAGAGGGAGATTTACTCTGTATCTAACCCCCTGCTGCCCCTGTCCTGGGCGTGTTTGATGGGGGTGGTGGGGGGGCGGTGTGCGGACAGTGTAGAGGAAGCTTTACCCCATGTCTAAGCTGGTGATGGAACAGTGATGTGTCTCGGTCTCTCTCTCAGACACCAACGTGCCCAGTGTCAATATGCTGTCCATGGCGTTCGTGGCCATTGGAGCTGTTGGTGTGTTACTGCTGCTCATTCTGGTCATTTCCATCGTCGCTGTCAATCGCTACCACAAGAACAAGACAGAGCAGATGGCGTTCAAGCTGTAAGTTGTGACATTCCGCACAGAGACCAGTCCGTGGATACAGGAAAAGGCCATTCAGACCCTTCACAGCATGAGCGGGAAAGGGTTAGCAGCGGGTTAGAAAGAACCTTTTGCCTAGTGAAAAAGCTGCAGCCCGGACATTTCAGCCCGTTGCTGGCTATTCTCATTGCCCTTTCTGATCACCATTTCCAGCTCCTCTGCCCAGGGTCAGGGATGGATCCACATGTCGTGGGTTATACAAAGAAACAGAGCCTTTGGTTCAACCAATCCTGAATCCTAGCCCCACCTGCCTTCTCCTGGCCCATATCCCTCCAAACCTTTCCTACTCATGTCCTTTAAACTTTGTAACTGTGCCCACACCCACCACTTCCTCTGGCAGTTCATTCCACGCACAAACCACTCATGACTTTTTAACCTTTCACAGTAAGAATATGCCCCCACTCTTGAAATCCCCCATCCTAGGGGAAAAGAGATGAGCCGTTAACCCTACCTATATCCCTCATGATTTCATAAACCTCAATAAGGTCACGTCTCAATCTTCCACGCTCCAGGGATAAATGTTCCAGCCTATCCAATCTCTCCTTATAACTCAAACTGCGCCCCCAATTCCCGGCAACATCCTGATAAATCTTAGGTCAAGGTGAGGTCATCACATTAGGAATAAAAATTACAGTGTTTGCCAAATGGTCTCCCAACTTTGCATTCCCGCAATTTAGAAATTTAACCAGGAGGTGGGGAGGGGCGCGATCTGATTGAAACTGACAGGATACTGAGCGGCCTGGATCGAGCGGACCTGGAGATGATGCTTCCATGGGGAGGAGCTGGACAGGGGGATGGGCCTGTGAAATTCATTGCTGAAGAGGGCTGTGGAGGCCAGGTCATTTGAGTGTCTTCAAGGCAGAGACAGATAGGTTCTTAATTGGTACGGGGGATCAAGAATTGCAGGGAGAAGGGGGTTGAGAAACCTATCAGCCATGACCGAATGGCAGAACAGATCTGATGGGCTGAATGGCCTAATTCTGCCACTCTATCTATGGTCTCAGTAATGATACAACATTTGCAGACCTCTGTATCTAGTGAGGATTGGAAAACGGTCCTTACAGGCTCCATCATATTCTCCGTTAACAGCTGGTGAAACAAATTCCCTCAGCTCCGATGATTTATCCCTCTCCGGCAGGTCAGTCCTCCACTTCTCGTAGTTACATATTTGATCTAATTGTTCACACTCCTCCTGTTCAATCACAACTCCTGCTACATCCTTCTTTTTTTTGATAAGGCAGAGACAAAACACTCATTGAGAACACTGCCCTCATCTTCTGTAATCGCACACTGATTGCCATGTACACCTCTAATGGGCCAAACCTTTTCCTTAAGACACCCTCTTCCGCTTAATCTAGTGATAGGACACTTTTGGACTTTCATTAGTTTCACAATAGCTTCAGATATCCTCTCCTTGATTTTCTAACATCCTGTTCCACTTCCCCTGTAGTGTTTTTTCTGAGCTTCCTAAAGATCCACTCTTTGAGATGGTCAGAGGCTCTGTTGTCATGCTTCCCCCAACCCTGTTTGCCTTTGGACAGCCGGGGTGTGCTTGAGCTTTTGCACATACCATCTGAATTCTTTGAGGGAGACAGATCTGCACAGTGCCTGAAGCATCTCACTTTTGACTATCTCCCACCGATTTGCGACAGACTTGCCCTCGAACGGCTTTGACCATTCCATGCTTGCCAGGTCATCTCTCGCCTTTGTAAAGCCGGTGTTCCTGCAATTTCGCTTCCTTCTCATCTTTGCCCCTTCCCAAAAGGATGACAAAGCAAACTGGATTACGAGCAGTATGTTCATCCACTGCTGCTCCTCACCTACCCTGGTCAGGTTCATTTCCCAAGACAAAATCTTGACTCGGGCAGTCTTTTGTTACATTACAACACAAATTGAGAACACCCTACGCTCTTGTGCGTTTCACACTGCGTGTATTCCAGATGTTAGTTGAATACTTTAAGTCTCCATGACTGTTACACTACGAAATGTGTCTGTCTGACCATCCCCTACTGTTCGGAACACCGGCAGGGCTAAGCAGTGTGGCTGTCCACCTTTTGTTTCTGAGTTCAACTCACACGCCTCCATTTGATTTTTCACAGAACATAGAACAGTACAGGCCCTTCAGCCCACAATGTTCTGCCGAACTTTTACCCTAAAACTACGGTCTACCTAACCTCCACCCCTACCTTACACTACCATCCATATACCTGTCTAATAGCCGCTTAAATGCCCCTAATGAGGCCGACTCCACTCCCCTCTCCGGCAATGCATTCCACGCCCTGACCACTCTCTGAGTAAAGAACCTACCTCTGATGTCACCCCTATATCTACCTCCACTCACTTTAAAATATGTCCCCTCGTCATAGCTACCTCCACCCTAGGAAAAATCCTCTGGGTGTCCACTCTATCTATACCTCCGATCATTTTGTACACCTCTATCAATCACCTCTCATCCTTCGTCGTTCTGAAGAGAAAAGCCCTAGCTCTCTCAACCTTTCCTCGTAAGTCCTTCCCTCCATTCCAGACAACATCCTGGTAAATCTCTTCTGCACCTTTTCCAACGCTTCCACATCTTTCCTGTAATGAGGTGGCCAGGACTGACACGATACTCCAGATGTGGCTGAAGCAGGCTTTTGTATAGCTGGAGCATAACTTCACGGTTCTCAATCCCTCTATTACTGAAAGCTCACACACCATACGCGTTCTTAACAACTCTATCCACCTGGGTGGCAGCTTTCAGGGAACTGTGGACATGAACCCCAAGATCCCTCTGCTCCTCCACATTGCCAAGAATCTTTCCGTTAACCCTGTATTCTGTTTTCAAGTTTGTCCTTCCAAAATGAATCACCTCACACTTTTCAGAGTTAAATTCCATCTGCCACTTCTCAGCTCAGCTCTGCATCGTATCAATGTCCCTTTGTAACCTAGAACAGCCCTCTGCACTATCCACAATGCAACCCACCTTCATATCGTCCGTGAACTTACTAATCCACCCTTCCACTCCTTCATCCAAATCATTTACAAAAACCACAAATAGAAGAGGACCCAGGATAGATCCTTGTGGTACACCACTCGTAACTGAGCACCATGTTGAATATTTTCCATCCACTACCACCTTTTGCCTTCTAAGGGTCAGCCAGTTCTGAATCCATTCTGCCACATTACCCCCTATCCCATGCCTCCTTACCTTCTGCATGAGCCTACCACGGGGAACCTTATCAAACACCTTACTTAAATCCATGTATAACACATCCACTGCTCTACCTTCATCCACGTGTATGGTCACCTCTTCAAACAATTCAATAAGGTTTGTGAGGCATTGGATGCTGAGTGGGGGGGGACCTTATAGAGGTTTATAAAAGCAGGAGGGGCATGGATAGGGTGAATAGACAAGGTCCTTTACCCCAGGGGTGGGGGAGTCCGAAACTGAGGGGCATAGGTTAAAGGTGAGAGGGGAAAGATTTAAAAGGGACCTGGGGGGTAACTTTTTCACGCAGAGGGTGGTGCGTGTGTGGAATGAGCCGCCAGGGGAAGTGGTGGGGGCTGGTACAGTTACAGCATTTAAAAGGCATCGGGATGGGGACATGAACAGGAAGGGTTTAGAGGGACATGGGGCCAAATGGGACTAGTTCAGACTAGGAAAGCTGGTTGGCACAGATAAGTTGGATCGAAAAGTCTGTATTACTGACGTAAGACTCTGAGTCACCCAGAGCACTCGCCTTCCCTCAGACCAATGTTCTGCAACCACTCCAGCACACTGTTTACTCTAGAAACCAGGGAGGCGACATTCTGTACTGCAGTCACATTGACGGCTGCAGACTTGCCGAATAGCCTAATCCCCTGACTCTCGAAGAGAAAGGGGATTAGGCCATGAATTGGATGACTCTCACAATGAACAATCACAGGTGTCAAGGGATAAATCGCATTCATCCGCACTCTTTGATTTACAGAGAGGCTGCGGAGGGGTGCGGTGTTCCCATTTTATCAAGGTCCGAGTCAGGTATGCTCTTTTTCACAAACGCTGTCCCGTACGGGGGCCTGACACAGACACACATTTCCTGCCCATGCAAATGGCTCCTTTCCATTGACCTGCTTCGGCTCCGACTTCCGTACGAATCCACTTCCAAATGGAATCCATTGCGATCCGGGGAACTGTCCCGGGCACAGAATTTCAACTTTGTCTTGAGTGGGGAGTATTTGGGTCTGGATTATAGAGACGTACAGTACAGAAACAGGCCCTTTGGTCCCACTTGTCCACGCCAACCAGATATCCTCAATTAATCGAGCCCCATTTGCCAGTATTTGGCCCATGTCCCTCTAAACCCTTCCTCTGGAAGCTCATTCCATACGCACACCATCATCTGTCCCTGAGATCCCTTTTAAATCTTTCCCTCTCACCTTAAACCTATTCCCCTCTAGTTTTGGACTGCCCCACTCCAGGAAGACACCTTGTCTATTCACCCTATCCATGCCCCTCATGATTTTATAAACCTCTATAAGGTCACCCCCACAGCCTCCGACGCTCCAGGGAAAATAGCCCCAGCCTCTCCCTGTAGCTCAAACCCTCCAGCCTGGCAAAGTTCTTGTTTCTCCTTTTCTGAACCTTTTCAAGTTTCACAACATCCTTCCTGTAGCAGGGAGACCACAATTGAACACAATATTCCGAAAGTGGCCCTAACCAATGTCCTGCACAGCCGCAACTTGACCCTCCCAGCTCCCTGTATCCAATGCACTGACCAATAAAGGCCAGTGACCCAAACACCTCCCTAACCACCCTGTCTACCTGCGACTCCACTTTCAAGGAGCTAAGAACCTGCGCGCGCACCCCCCCCCCCCCCACCCCCCGCCCAGGTCTCTTTGTTCAGTAACACTCCCCAGGACCTTCCCATCAAGTGTATAAGTCCTGCCCTGACGTGCCTTTCCAAAGTGCAGCCCATCAAATTTATCTAAATTAATCTCCATCTGCCACCTCTCGGCCCATCTGATCGAGATCCTGTTGTACTCTGAGGGTAACCTTCCTCGCTGCCCACTATAACACCAATCTCACTGCCATCTGCAAATTACTAACCACCCCTCCTATCTTCCCATCCAAATCATTTATATAGATGATTGAGTGATGAATATTTGTATCTGGATTGACTAGTGGAGATATTCATGAAATGAAACATAGAACTGCGGATGATGGAGATCTGAAACAAGAAATTGGTGGTGAAACTCGACAAGTCTGGAAGCATCCATGGAAAGAGAAAGCAGAGTGAACGATTTACCTCTGGTGATTCTATATTTGTTTTTGAATGCCACTTGACAGGAATAAGAGTTTGAGAGCGAGCCTGAGAACAGGAGGGATGAAATCGAGCCAGGTGGGTGGGGTGACGCATGACTTGTGCTCATGTGAGGACTCAAACACTATCCTTTTCTCATTATCCACAGGGAAGAGATCTCGACAATGTCTCGCCAACCCTCCATCCGTCGCTGTAACTCCATGTCAGCCTCCGTGGATGCCAGAATTCAAGATGGAGAGGGAAGTCGGGAGAATGTGGTGAGTTGACATGTCTCGAGAGAGTGACGTTTTGTAATAGTCTCTCCACAGCAACGATCAAGCGTTACTGTGGCTAGTGAATCCAACCTGTCACAAGCTGATGGTGGCGAATGAGTGAAAATACGCTGGTTCTACTTCATAGAATCTTTTGAGGCGTTTCTGCCTATCTGCGCCACCATAAATCTATACTAATCTCGCTTTCCATCAATTTGCCTATTGTCTCAAACTTTTACCACTGAATGGACATTATTTCTTTCCTTCTGAATCTTTTCCAATAACTTCCCTGTCATTGATGTGAGATTGCAGTTCCTTGGTTTATCCCTAACGCCCTCGGACTGTGGAACCACATCGGCTGTCTTCCGGCACCCCCTCCCCTGTGGCCAGCGACAAAGTAGAAAGTTGGATCAGAGCTCCTGGGATTTCCTGCTTCATCTCCTGGGATACAACTCCCTCTCACCTGGAGGTTTGACCCCCTTTAAACCCCACCCAAACTCCCTCATTCCTGATCTCGATCTTCTCAAGAACGTCCCTGACCATGTTCTCAAATTCCATTCCTGCATCCGACTGTTCCAAAGTGAATACTGATGTGAAGCGTTTGTTTCGCCTCCTACCAATATCCCCCCAACACGTAAGCTGGCCCCTTGGTCACCTAATGGGCGCTACTCTTTTCCTAGCCATTCCCTTAACCTTGATATATGTGAAGAACATGTTTTCTCATGCCCCGTCCTTGCTTTCCTAGTTGTTTTCTTAAGCTCCTCCTGGCGACAGTGCCAAGTGCAACGTTAAATGAAACTGATCCCTTCTGCCTGCCCTTGGTCCATATCCCTCCATCCCTCGCATATCCATGTGCCTATCTAAAAGCTTCCGTCAACACCCTGGCAGCGCATTCCAGGCTCCTACCACTCTCTGTGCAACTAAACCTGCCCCTCACATCTCCTTTCACCTTAAATACATACCCCACCCTTAGTAACAGACGTTTCAACTCTGAGGAAAAAGATTTGTGACCATCAGCCCAGTATACGCATCTCATACTTTTATAAGCTTCTATCGAGTCTCCCCTCAGCCTTCAGAGAAGACAATCTGAGTTTTTCTAGCCTCTCCTTACAGCTCATATCCAGGCAGCATCCTGGTAAAACCCCTTCCGCAACTTCTCCAAAACTCCCACATCCTAGGATAGAACAGAATATTCTGTATTGTCCATTGCACTACGGTGAAAAGTTTTCACAATGGCTGCCTTTTAATGGCACCTTCTTAGGCGCAAGAATCTCGATACTAATCTTACAGTGTAAAACAAAATCTTACACGAAGAGGGTTAAAGGAAAGCCTAAGCACTACCTGCAGAGGTAGTTGCAATCTAGTGCAAAAGATTTAAATTACCATCTAGAAATAAAAGCTCAGCACATTGCACCAGTAACTGTCCCGCAGCGCTCCAGCCTCCAGTCCATTCCTTACCAGCAACAAGGTAAGTCATGCTGGACTGGGATTTGTATCGCAGCACCCCCCCACCCCCCCGCCCCCTCCAAAGCCCCGGGGACCTGGCCTCTCTGTGGCTCTTAGGCTGCCTGCTTCCACTCTCGCTGCCGGGTCCCCTTGGGACTCGACGCTCCGGGGCTGCTTCCTGTGCTGCTGCTGACTCTGATGCTGAGGGGAGAGAAGAAGGAACGGGAAGAGAGAAAAGAAAGGAATAAGGAGGAAAAAGAACAGGTGGGGCCGAGGCGCTCTGGCAGGAGCGTCCTACTATGCCACCATCCTGCTGTTGACTCTTGTAATATGGCGACCAGAATTGAGCACATTTGAGCATCCCTGATAAATCTCCCTTCTCCTTTATATCCAGTCCTGACTGTTCCTTCTGCGTGTTAATATTAAAACAAAACTTGGCCAGAATATATTTCAAGAAATTTGTCCCCTCTCAACCCTTTATACCAAGTTTATCCCAATTTATGTTGGGGAAGTTGAAATCACGAATATATTTACCCTCTTCCACTCCTCATATTGCCTTTGCTTTTGTGGAGAATCAGGAGGAAGACATTCCAGTCAAAAGAATTCAAGAGATAAGAGCAGAAGTAGGCCATTCTGCTGCTCAGGCCTGCTCCACCATTCAGTACGTCCTCATCTTGGTCTTGACTCTACTTTCCAGCTCGCTTTCTATAACACCTTACTCGTTGAAAATCTGTCTGTTTCCACCTTACTCAACAGACCAACATCCACTGCACTCTGTGGTAGACAACATTTTGACAGAAATAATTCCTCCTCATCTCTGTTTTAAATCTGCCACCAGTTATGCTAAAATTATGACCTCTGATTCAAGTCATTTATTTCTTCGCATTAATGGTTATGAGCTTTTCGCATCTCTAGTCATTTCTGTGTTCCTATTTTAGTAGCTATGCTTCCAGTGACAACTCTCAATTGCAGCTCTGCTTTGCAGACAGTCTGACTTTATGACAACTGTGTTTATGACAACTTTATGACAACGAGATGATGGGAGGTCAGGCAGCACACGAGGGAGGATACTGCATTTGCATGTTGACAGTGTGAGCAGCTCGATGCTCACAGGCCTTAATCCCCGGGGTTCAATTTTCTCAACGCCTCTTCCTGTGCGGCAGCTGGAGCAGGAGCCGATGCTACAGGAGGGCCTGGCGACGGTGACGCAGCAGCAGCTCAGGAACAGCTCACGGGATCTACCCCCAGGCAACGGAGAGGGAACATTCCCTCTCTCCGCATTCGGCAACCATCGCTACAGTTTGAGGTCGACAACCAGTGAGACGGCCCATGTTCCGTCGGTGTACCAGTTCGGGGCCTTCCGCCACAGCATGAACAGTGGCCTGAGGTACAACGGCAGAGAGAGGGTGCTTGGGCCTGGTTCAAGGACTCTTCCTCCGCCAATTCCCCTGAGCAACCACAGGGACAGCACCGGTGAAATGTCATTGACACCAGAACAGGTGAGACTTGCACGGGGTTACATACACATTAAAGCTCCCTCTACACTGTCCCCCATCAAGCACTCCCAGGACAGGGACAGCATGGGGGTTAGATATAGAGTAAAGCTCCCTGTACACTGTCCCCCCCATCAAACGCTCCCAGGACAGGGACAGCATGGGGTTAGATACAGAGTAAAGCTCCCTGTACACTGTCCCCCATCAAACACTCCCATGGACAGGGACAGCACGGGGTTAGACACAGGGTAACGCTCCCTCTACACTGTCCCCCCATCAAAAACTCCCAGGACAGGGACAGCATGGGGTTAGATACAGAGTAAAGCTCCCTCTACACTGTCCCCCCCATCAAACACTCCCAGGGACAGGGACAGCACGGGGTTAGACACAGGGTAACGCTCCCTCTACACTGTCCCCCCATCAAAAACTCCCAGGACAGGGACAGTATGGGGTTAGATATAGAGTAAAGCTCCCTCTACACTGTCCCCCCCATCAAACACTCCCAGGGACAGGGACAGCACGGGGTTAGATACAGAGTAAAGCTTCCTCTACACTGTCCCCCCCATCAAACACTCCCAGGACAGGGACAGCATGGGGTTAGAAGGAGCACCACCCTGTGTCTACACTGTTCCCCAAACTCTCTCAGTTGTTAGATTTTGCTTTTTTAAAATATGCTCAAATTCTGCTACATACTTGATTCTAAGCAGATTTTTATTTGTCCTCTCTTGTTCTCTCTTGTTCTCTCTTCCTCTCTCACCCTGTCACTCTCTCCTCCCCTTGACTCTCTTGTCATATCTCTTTCGTTCCCCCACTCACTCTCTCTGGCTTGCGTTTCACTTGTCTCTCCCGCTTTGTCTCGTCTGTCTGTCTCTGTCTGTCTCCATCTCACTCTCTCTCGGTCCCTCTCTGTCCGTCTCCGTCTCCCTCTCTCTGTTCTTCCCTCTTTCTATCTGTCTCCATCTCACTCCCTCTGCCTGTTTCCATCTCCCTCTTTCTGTCTGTCTCCACCCTGTGCTCTCTGTCCCACTCTCTCACTGTCTCCATCTCCTTCTCTGTCTGTCTCCATCTCCCTCTCTCTGTCCCTCCTCTCTCTGTCTATCTCCGTCTCACTCTCTCTGCCACCTTCTCTCTGTTTGTCTCCATCTCTCTCTCTGTCTCCACCCACCTCCCTCTGTCCCACTGTCTCTCTGTCTCCATCCCCCTGTCTCTGTCTTTCTCCATCTCTGTGTCTCTGGCCCTCTCTCTCTATTTACATCTTCCTCTCTCTCTTTCTCACTCCCCTCATGCTGGTGCTCCTCCATCTCTCTGTGCTTCTTCTACTTCTCTGCTCACTCTGTATCTCTTTCTCTTTGCCTTTTGCTTACTCCTCCTCTCTCTCTGCCTTTCTCTCTGTCTGCCTTTCTGTATCTCCCTGTCACTCTGTCTGCTGCAGGTGGAGATATTGACCAGCAGGAACTTGACCCCCTCTCCCTCAGTGCCAGACTCTCAGACAGAGGATGAGGATGAGGTGACAGACAGGCAGCAGTCTATCCATGCAGCCATGGGTCATTTTTACTCACACAACGGCACCCTGCGAGCCAAACCTACTGGAAATGGAATCTACATCGCCAGAAGGGAACACTGCGTCTGAACTCCCAAGAGACTTTCCATTCAAAGCAAGATTGATTCACTTCCATTTACACACTGTGTGTTACTGTATCTGTACAGGAGCTGAGACACACACACACACACACACACACACAGACTGTACTGTAACAGACAGGAGTGATGACTCTGTTTTACTCACTTTTCTTGTATTTCTCATCTAAAGATGTTCCTCGGTGATATCATCTGAAAGTACACCTCATTTGCTACAATTTGTTGCTGACACCCAGCTCTCGCTGTTGCTCCCACTTCCTCATCTCCTTTGTGGACCAATCAGATTCCTTGGGCTGGGTGAACAAAAATTCCCTTCAATTTAATGTTGGGAAAACTAACGTATTTATCTTTGCAGCCGTTTCCATGGTAACTCCAAACCGTAACCAAACTTGGTCTCTGAGCTAATGGGAACTGCAGATGCTGGAGAATTCCAAGATAATAAAATGTGAGGCTGGATGAACACAGCAGGCCAAGCAGCATCTCAGGAGCACAAAAGCTGACGTTTCAGGCCTAGACCCTTCATCAGAGGGTTGGCTCTCTGATGAAGGGTCTAGGCCCAAAACGTCAGCTTTTGTGCTCCTGAGATGCTGCTTGGCCTGCTGTGTTCATCCAGCCTCACATTTTATTATCTTGGTCTCTGAGCTTCTGAGCTCAAGTCCACTCTGTCAGTGACACTGCCAATTCCTGTCCTGCCATAGCACCTGATTCATCCCCAGCTCAGCTCAACCACTGCTGAAGGCCTCGTCCATGTCTTGGGGACTTTTTGGCTCAGCTGCCCCAACGATCTCCTGTCTCGGTTCTCATATTCGCCTCTGTAACCTTTCAGTCATCCAATCTTCAGCTACCCGTAGCCTTACCCACATCCCTTCCTATCTCTGTAACCCCCTCCATCCCCGACACCCCCTCCCTATCTCTGTAACCCCCTCCAGCCCCTACACCCCCTCCCTATCTCTGTAACCCCCTCCAGCCCCTACACCCCCTCCCTATCTCTGTAACCCCCTCCAGCCCCTATACCCCCTCCCTATCTCTGTAACCCCCTCCAGCCCCTACACCCCCTCCCTATCTCTGTAACCCCCTCCAGCCCCTACACCCCCTCCCTATCACTGTAACCCCCTCCATCCCCTACACCTCCTCCCTATCTCTGTAACCCCCTCCAGCCCCTACATCCCCTCCCTATCTCTGTAACCCCCTCCACCCCTACACCCCCTCCCTATCACTGTAACCCCCTCCATCCCCTACACCACCTCCCTATCTCTGTAACCCCCTCCAGCCCCTACATCCCCTCCCTATCTCTGTAACCCCCTCCAGCCCCTACATCCCCTCCCTATCTCTGTAACCCCCTCCAGCCCCTACACCCCCTCCCGATCACCGTAACCCCCTCCAGCCCCTACACCCCCTCCCTATCTCTGTAACCCCCTCCAGCCCCTACACCCCCTCCCTATCTCTGTAACCCCCTCCAGCCCCTACACCCCCTCCCTATCACTGTAACCCTCTCCATCCCCTACACCTCCTCCCTATCTCTGTAACCCCCTCCAGCCCCTACACCCCCTCCCTATCCCTGTAACCCCCTCCGGCTCCAAAGATCTCTGTCTCCCTATTCCAGCTTCATGTTCACCCCCAGATTCCCTTCCATCTACCATTGACAGCTGTACGTTCAGGTGCCTGGGTCCTGAATCCCCTCCTGAAACATCTTTCTCTCTGTCTCTCACCTCCCACCTTTATGATATTGCTTAAAACCTCCCTTTTTGAGTGCGTTTTTGGTCATCTGTCCTCAATACCAGGGACGTGACTCAGTAAGAACGAAAATGCTCCTGTGAGGCAACTCGGAATGTTTTGTGGAGTTAAAGGTGCTATGTAAATATTTTGTTTTGTCCTGTTGTCTAGATTTGATCTTTGGTGCTGAGCTTGTGCTGTAAATTCTGCCTCTGAGTTCAGTCGTTAGGGTTTGTAAAAAGCTGTAAATTTCTGTGTAAATGTGTAAATATTCTGTAAAATTACAATCCCATTTTGGTTGAAAGCCCCCTGCGTCTGTTTTTTGAGTTTTGCCTCCCTGATTGTGGTGGGATACTTATCATATCGCCGAGAGAACTCAACTCCAACACACTTTGCTCTCGGCCCCTGTCTCTCATTCTCTCCATCACCAACCGTCTCCTGTAGCATCCTTAGTGTGCCCCTCCCCACCTTTGTGTTTCACTCTGTTTATCACTCTGTAATCCAGTCTCTCCCTCTCTTTCTTCCTCTATGTCCATCTCAATCTCTTTCTGTCTTTCCCTCCCTCTATACCCATTCCTCACTTTTGCTCTGTATCCCTCTGTCTCTCTCTCCACCTATCCTTCTCTCTCTTTCAATCTCTCTATCTCTCTGTATCCCTATCTATCCATCTTCATCTCTCCACCTATCTCTGTCTCTCTCTGTCCTTCTCTAGCTGACTTCCTCTCTCTCCATCTATCCCTCTCTGTTTTCTCTCTCTATCTCCATCTCTCTTCACCTGATGCTTCTATTTCTCTTTATCTCCCTGTATCCTTCTCCATCTCCCTGTCTGTACCTCTCTCTATCCTTCAATTCCCTGTAGACGTCTCTCTCCCCGTTTCCTTCTCTCTCCACCTGATGCCACCATCTGTCTTTGTCTCTATTTCTCTATCACCCTGCCTCTCTCTCATGGTCTGACCCCTCTGCTTCTGTCTCTCTATTTCCCTGTATTCCTCTCCATCTCTTCCTGTCTCTCTGTGTGCCTCTCAATCTGTGGCTCCTTCTCTCTCCACCTGACCCCTCTATCTCTGTCACATTTGCTACACCCGTCCCTTGCTGCATTTCCCCCTCCTCTTCTGTTTCCGCTCCACGTCAAAGAGAATGTTTCTCTCCCCGTCTCTTCACCTCTGCCTCTCTCTTTACCTTCTCCCTTTTTCACTCTGTTACGCTCTCTGCCCTTCTCCCTCCACCAGAGAATGTTAAAACAGGAAGTGGTTTTGAGCGAGAGCTCAGAAAGAGAGAGAGAAGCTTCCTGCCGATGAGGTGTTATGGGGTGGAGTGGGTCGGTTTTTGACAAGCGCACGAGAAGTCGCAAGCGAGAGAAGCCGGAGGAATCCAACGGCTCAGTGCATGACAAATCCACCGCAAGTCTTCCATCTTCATCTCCCTCTCTCTCTTTCTCTTGACGTTGCTCTCACCCCTCCCTCTTGCTTATACATCCTCCCTCTCCCCCTCTCTCTCTCTCACTTCCTGAGCGAGCGGAAATCAAAGCTGGGGATTTCGCTGACATCCAGATTCATAGGCCCAGTTCTCAGTCCAATCCTTCAGGAATTGCCAGGGCACGCCAGTCCTCGATAATTCACAACTTTTGGCCAATTGGTGAGAAAAGAGTCATAAGGGGCTTCTCAGCATTGGGTACCTGCAAGAACAAACATCTTGCAACAAACCAGAGGAAATGAGGGTGTGAAAGGAAAGAGAGAGACAGAGACACTGAAAACGATTCAACGGAGTGGTTCGGTGACCTGTTGGTGGGAGAGGAGGAACCAGCAGGCCTCAGGCCCCAGGCGAATGCAGGCCAAGAGCCAAATAAAGATCAATAAGGCCTGATGCCAAAAAACGGCAAGCCTCGATGAGGGACCCAACACGAGGGTCTAAACAATCATTGAGATTGGACAAGACCACGGCTCAAGGATGAAACGACAGAAAGGGAAAAAGAAAAACCAAGCAAAGGAGAGAGTGTTTGGTTGCGATCTCGTCATCCATTTGGAGACATCAGGCCAGGAAGGTAAGCTCAGAATTTACACCCTCAAACTGTCCAAAGATATCTCCCTGACAGAGAGCAGGATACAGAGACAACAGTCAGTGTACAGATACCTCCCTGAGAGAGAGGGGGGAATGTGAGACACCTGTCAGTGTACAGATATCTCCCAGAGAGAGAGAGAGAGGGGGGACTGAGAGACACCAGTCAGTGTACAGATATCTCCCTGAGAGAGAGCGGGGGACTGAGAGACACCAGTCAGTGTACAGATATCTCCCTGAGAGAGAGGGGACTGAGAGACACCAGTCAGTGGACAGATATGTCCCTGAGACAGAGCGGGGGACTGAGAGACACCAGTCAGTGTACAGATATCTCCCTGAGAGAGAGAGAGGACTGAGAGACACCAGTCAGTGTACAGATATCTCCTTGAGAGAGAGGGGACTGAGAGACACCAGTCAGTGTACAGATATCTCCCTGAGAGAGGGGACTGAGAGACAACAGTCAGTGTACAGATATCTCCCTGAGAGAGCGGGGACTGAGAGACAGCAGTCAGTGTACAGATATCTCCCTGAGAGAGGGGACTGAGAGACAGCAGTCAGTGTACAGATATCTCCCTGAGAGAGAGGGGGTACTGAGAGACACCAGTCAGAGTACAGATATCTCCCTGAGAGAGAGGGGACTGAGAGATACCAGTCAGTGTACAGATATCTCCCTGAGACAGGGGATGGAGAGACACCAGTCAGTGTACAGATATCTCCCTGAGACAGGGAATGAGAGACACCAGTCAGTGCACAGATATCTCCTTGAGAGAGAGGGGACTGAGAGACACCAGTCAGTGTACAGATATCTCCCTGAGAGAGAGGGGATTGAGAGACACCAGTCGGTGTACAGATATCTCCCCGAGAGAGAGGGTACCGAGAGACACCAGTCAGTGTACAGATATCTCCCTGAGAGAGAGGGGGGACTGAGAGACACCAGTCAGTGCACAGATATCTCCCTGAGAGAGAGTATACTGAGAGACACCAGTCAGTGTACAGATATCTCCCTGAGAGAGAGGGGACTGAGAGACACCAGTCAGTGTACAGTTATCTCACTGAGACAGGGAATGAGAGACACCAGTCAGTGCACAGATATCTCCTTGAGAGAAGGTGACTGGGAGACATCAGTCAGTGTACAGATATCTCCCTGAGAGAGAGGGGACTGAGAGACACCAGTCAGTGTACAGATATCTCCCTGAGAGAGAGGGGACTGAGAGACACCAGTCAGTGGACAGATATCTCCCTGAGACAGAGCGGGGGACTGAGAGACACCAGTCAGTGTACAGATATCTCCCTGAGAGAGAGAGAGGACTGAGAGACACCAGTCAGTGTACAGATATCTCCTTGAGAGAGAGGGGACTGAGAGACACCAGTCAGTGTACAGATATCTCCCTGAGAGAGGGGACTGAGAGACAACAGTCAGTGTACAGATATCTCCCTGAGAGAGCGGGGACTGAGAGACAGCAGTCAGTGTACAGATATCTCCCTGAGAGAGGGGACTGAGAGACAGCAGTCAGTGTACAGATATCTCCCTGAGAGAGAGGGGGTACTGAGAGACACCAGTCAGAGTACAGATATCTCCCTGAGAGAGAGGGGACTGAGAGATACCAGTCAGTGTACAGATATCTCCCTGAGACAGGGGATGGAGAGACACCAGTCAGTGTACAGATATCTCCCTGAGACAGGGAATGAGAGACACCAGTCAGTGCACAGATATCTCCTTGAGAGAGAGGGGACTGAGAGACACCAGTCAGTGTACAGGTATCTCCCTGAGAGGGAGAGGGGACTGAGAAACACCATCAGTGTACAGATATCTCCCTGAGAGAGAGAGGGGACTGAGAGACACCAGTCAGTGTACAGATATCTCCTGAGAGAGCGGGGACTGAGAGACACCAGTCAGTGTACAGATATCTCCCTGAGAGAGAGTATACTGAGAGACACCAGTCAGTGTACAGATATCTCCCTGAGAGAGAGGGGACTGAGAGACACCAGTCAGTGTACAGTTATCTCACTGAGACAGGGAATGAGAGACACCAGTCAGTGCACAGATATCTCCTTGAGAGAAGGTGACTGGGAGACATCAGTCAGTGTACAGATATCTCCCTGAGAGAGAGGGGACTGAGAGACACCAGTCAGTGTACAGACATCTCCCGGAGAGAGGGGACTGAGAGACACCAGTCAGTGTACAGATATCTCACTGTGAGAGAGGGACTGAGAGACACCAGTCAGTGTACAGATACCTCCCTGTGAGAGAGGGGACTGAGAGACACCAGTTAGTGTACAGATATCTCACTGAGAGAGAGGGGACTGAGAGACACCAGTCAGTGTACAGATATCTCCCTGAGAGAGAGAGGCAACTGAGAGACACCAGTCAGTGTACAGATATCTCCCTGAGAGAAAGAGGGGACTGAGAGACACCAGTAAGTGTACAGATATCTCCCTGAGAGAGAGTGGACTGAGAAACACCAGTCAGTGTCCAGATATCTCCTGAGACGGCGGGGACTGAGAGACACCAGTCAGTGCACAGATATCTCCTGAGACAGCGGGGACTGAGAGACACCAGTCAGTGTACAGATATCTCCTGAGAGAGCGGGGACTGAGAGACACCAGTCAGTGTACAGATATCTCCTTGAGAGAGGGTGTACTTAGAGACACCAGTCAGTGTGCAGATATCTCCCTGAGAGAGAGGGGATTGAGAGACACCAGTCGGTGTACAGATATCTCCGTGAGAGAGAGAGGGGACTGAGAGACACCAGTCAGTGCACAGATATCACCTTGAGAGAGGGTGTACTTAGAGACACCAGTCAGTGTGCAGATATCTCCCTGAGAGAGAGGGGATTGAGAGACACCAGTCGGTGTACAGATATCTCCGTGAGAGAGAGAGGGGACTGAGAGACACCAGTCAGTGTACAGATATCTCTCTGAGAGAGGGGACTGAGAGACACCAGTCAGTGTACAGTTATCTCACTGAGACAGGGAATGAGAAACACCAGTCAGTGCACAGATATCTCCTTGAGAGAAGATGTACTGAGAGACATCAGTCAGTGTGCAGATATCTCCCTGAGAGAGAGGGGACTGAGAGACACCAGTCGGTGCACAGATATCTCCCTGAGAGAGAGAGGGGACTGAGAGACACCAGTCAGTGTACGGATATCGCCCTACGAGAGAAGGGAATGCGGGACACCAGACATTGTACAGATATCTCCCTGAGAAAAACGGGGGATTGAGAGACACCAGTCGGTGTACAGATATCTCCGTGAGAGAGAGGGGACTGAGAGACACCAGTCAGTGTACAGATATCTCCCTGAGAGAGAGGGAAAGGCAAACACAAATATCTCTGTGAAAGGGAGAAATAATTTCGAGGCACTGCTCAGTTTTCAGTTATCTCACTGACAGAGGGAGGCAGCAAGTGACTCTGATCTGTGGACAAGCATCTCTGTGGGAGAAAGAATCACTGTAAAACACCAGAGATAATGGGAACTGCAGACGCTGGAGATTCCAAGATAATAAAATGTGAGGCTGGATGAACACAGCAGGCCAAGCAGCATCTCAGGAGCACAAAAGCTGACGTTTCGGGTCTAGGCCCGAAACGTCAGCTTTTGTGCTCCTGAGATGCTGCTTGGCCTGCTGTGTTCATCCAGCCTCACACTGTAAAACACCAGTTAGGGTCCAGGCATCTCCCTGACAGAGACAGGAGACAAGTGATACTGCCCTGTGAACAGATACCTTCCTGAGAGAAAGGGAGTGGTGGCTGAGAGACACCAGTCAGTGTACACATATCTCATTGAGATAGGAGACTGAGCGACACCAGTCAGTGTACAGATATCTCCCTGAGAGAGAGAGGGGACTGAGAGACACCAGTCAGTGTACAGATGGCACCCTGAGAGTGGGAAGGAGAGACACCAGTCAGTGTGCAGATATCTCCCTGAGACAGATGGGAATGAAAGACGCCAGTCAGTGTGCAGATACCTCCCTGAGAGAGGAAGCGAACGAGAGACACCAGTCAGTGTACAGATACCTCCCTGAGAGAGAGAGGGGACAGAGAGACACCAGTCTGTGTACAGATATCTCCCTGAGAGAGACGGAACTGAGAGACACCAGTCAGTGTACAGATATCTCCTGAGAGAGCGGCTACTGAGAGACACCAGTCAGTGTACAGATATCTCCTGAGAGAGCGGGGACTGAGAGACACCAGTCAGTGTACAGATATCTCCCTGAGAGAAAGGGGACTGAGAGACACCAGTCAGTGTACAGATATCTCCCTGAGAGAGAGAGAGGGAACTGAGACACACCAGTCAGTGTACAGATATCTCCCTGAGAGAGGGGACTGAGAGTCACCAGTCAGTGTACAGATATCTCCCTGAGACAGGGAATGAGAGACACCAGTCAGTGCACAGATATCTCCTCGAGAGAGGTTGTACTTCGAGACACCAGTCAGTGTGCAGATATCTCCCTGAGAGAGAGAGGGGACTGAGAGACACCAGTCAGTGTACAGATATCGCCCTACGAGACAAGGGAATGAGGGACACCAGACATTGTACAGATATCTCCCTGAGAGAGACAGGGGACAGAGAGACACCAGACAGTGTACACATACCTCCCCGTGAGAGAGGGGAATGAGAGACACCAGTCAGTGCACAGATATCTCCTTGAGACAGAGTATACTGAGAGACACCAGTCAGTGTACAGATATCTCCCTGAGAGAGAGGGGACTGAGAGACACCAGTTAGTGTACAGATATCTCACTGAGAGTGAGGGGACTGAGAGACACCAGTCAGTGTACAGATATCTCACTGTCAGAGAGGGACTGAGAGACACCAGTCAGTGTACAGATATCTCCCTGAGAGAGAGAGGCGACTGAGAGACACCAGTCAGTGTACAGGTATCTCCCTGAGAGGGAGAGGGGACTGAGAAACACCATCAGTGTACAGATATCTCCCTGAGAGGGAGAGGGGACTGAGAGACACCAGTCAGTGTACAGATATCTCCTGAGAGAGCGGGGACTGAGAGACACCAGTCAGTGTACAGATATCTCCCTGAGAGAAAGGGGACTGAGAGATTCCACTCAGTGTACAGATATCTCTCTGAGACAGGGAATGAGAGACACCAGTCAGTGCACAGATATCTCCTCGAGAGAGGTTGTACTTCGAGACACCAGTCAGTGTGCAGATATCTCCCTGAGAGAGAGAGGGGATTGAGAGACACCATTCAGTGTACAGATATCGCCCTACGAGACAAGGGAATGAGGGACACCAGACATTGTACAGATATCTCCCTGAGAGAGACAGGGGACAGAGAGACACCAGTCAGTGTACAGATATCTCCCTGAGAGATAGGGACAGGCAAACACAAATATCTCTGTGAAAGGCAGAAATGATTTCGAGGCACTGCTCAGTTTTCAGTTATCTCACTGACAGAGGGAGGGAGCAAGAGACTCTGATCTATGGACAAGCATCTCTGTGGGAGAAAGAATCACTGTAAAACACCAGTTAGAGTGCAGGCATCTCCCTGACAGCGACAGGAGACTGAGTGATACTGCCCTGTGAACAGATAGCTTCCTGAGAGAAAGGGAGAGGTGGCTGAGAGACACCAGTCAGTGTGCACATATCTCATTGAGATAGGAGACTGAGCGACACCAGTCAGTGTACAGATATATCACTGAGAAAGAGAGGGGACTGAGAGACACCAGTCAGTGTACAGATATCTCCCTGAGACAGATGGGAATGAGAGACGCCAGTCAGTGTGCACATACCTCCCTGAGAGAGGAAGCGAACGAAAGACACCAGTCAGTGTACAGATATCTCCCTGAGAGAGAGAGGGGACAGAGAGACACCAGTCTGTGTACAGATATCTCCCTGAGAGAGAGAGGGGACTGAGAGACACCAGTCAGTGTACAGGTATCTCCCTGAGAGACGGGGGACTGAGAGACACCAGTCAGTGCACAGATATCTCCCAAGTGTGATCGAGGACTTAGCGACACTAGCGAGTGCACAGGTATCTCCATGGCAAACATGGACTGAAAGTCAGCAGTTGGTGCACAGCTGTCTCCCAGAATGGGAAGGAACTGAGAGACACCATGCCCTGTACAGATATGTCCCTGACACACATGCGACTGAGACACATAATTCACTGTACAGATAGCCCACCCAGAGTGAGAGGGGACTGAGTGACACCAGTCTGTGTACAGATATCACCCTGAGAGAGAGAGAGAGGGGTCTGAGAGACACCAGTCAGTGTACAGATGCCTCCCTGAGGGTGAGTGGACTGAGAGACACCAGTCAGTGCACAGATATCTCCAAGAGAGAGAAAGGGGAGAGAGAAACCAGTCTGTGTACAGATATCTCCCTGAGAGAGAGAGGGGACTGAGAGACACCAGTCAATGTACAGATATCTCCCTGAAAGAGAGAGAGAGTGGTCTGAGAGACACCAGTCAGTGTACAGATGCCTCCCTGAGGGTGAGTGGACTGAGAGACACCAGTCAGTCTACAGATACCTTGCTGTGAGAGAGGGCTAATGATAGACACCACTCAGTGTACAGATATCTCCCAGAGAGAGGGAATGAGTGACACCAGTCTGTGTACAGATATCTCCCTGAGACAGAGAGAGAAGGGAATGAGAGGCACCAGTCAGAGTACAGATATCTCCCTGAGAGAGAGGGGACTGAGAGACACCAGTCAGTGTACAGAAATCTCCCTGAGAGAGGGGACTGAGAGACTCCAGTCAGTGTACAAATATCCCCCTGAGAGAGAGAGATGGGGCTGGGAGACACCAGTCAGTGTACAGATATCTCCCTGAGAGAGAGAGGGGACTGAGAGACACCAGTCAGTGTACAGGTATCTCCCTGAGAGACGGGGGACTGAGAGACACCAGTCAGTGCACAGATATCTCCCAAGTGTGATCGAGGACTTAGCAACACGAGCGAGTGCACAGGTATCTCCATGGCAAACATGGACTGAAAGTCAGCAATTGGTGCACAGCTGTCTCCCAGAATGGGAAGGAACTGAGAGACACCATGCCCTGTACAGATATGTCCCTGAGACACATGCGACTGAGACACATAATTCACAGTACAGATAGCCCACCCAGAGTGAGAGGGGACTGAGAGACACCAGTCAGTGTACAGATATCTCCCTGAGAGAGAGAGGGGACTGAGAGACACCAGTCAGTGTACAGATATCTCCCTGAGAGAGGGAGGGGACTGAGAGACACCAGTCAGTGTACAGATATCTCCCTGAGAGACAGGGGACTGAGAGACACCAGTCAGTGTACAGATATCTCCCTGAGAGAGAGGGGGATCACTGAGAGACAGCAGTCAGTGTACAGATTGTTTCTGTCTCTCTCTCTCTCTATCTCAAGGAGATATCTGTACACTGGCTGGTGTCTGTCAGTACCCCCTCTGTCAGGGAGATACCTGTGCACTGACTGCTGTCTCTCATTCCCCCTCTCTCACGGAGATATCTGTACACTGACTGGTGCCTCTCCCTGAGAGAGGGGACTGAGAGTCACCAGTCAGTGTACAGTTATCTCCCTGAGACAGGGAATGAGAGACACCAGTCAGTGTACAGATATCTCCTTGAGAGAAGGTGCAATAAGAGACACCAGTCAGTGTACAGATATCTCCCTGAGAGAGAGGGGACTGAGAGACACCAGTCGGTGTACAGATATCTCCCTGAGAGAGAGACGGGACTGAGAGACACCAGTCAGTGTACAGATATCTCCCTGAGAGAGAGAGAGGGGACTGAGAGACAGCAGTCAGTGTACAGATATCTCCCTGAGAGAGGGGACTGTGAGACACCAGTCGGTGTAAAGATATCTCCCTGAGAGAGAGAGTGACTGAGAGACACCAGTCAGTGTACAGATATCTCCCTGAGAGAGAGAGTGACTGAGAGACACCAGTCAGTGTACAGATATCTCCCTGAGAGAGAGGGGGATCACTGAGAGACAGCAGTCAGTGTACAGATACCAGAGATGATGGGAACTGCAGATGCTGGAGAATTCCAAGATAATAAAATGTGAAGCTGAAGTGACTGAGAGACACCAGTCAGTGTACAGATATCTCCCTGAGAGAGACGGGGGGTACTGAGAGACATCAGTCAGTGTACAGATATCTCCCTCAGAGAGAGGGGACTGAGAGACACCAGTCAATGTACAGATATCTCCCTGAGAGAGAGAGAGAGAGGGGACTGAGAGACACCAGTCAGTGTACAGATATCTCCCTGAGAGAGAGAGGGGACTGAGAGACACCAGTCAGTGTACAGATATCTCCCTGAGAGAGAGGGGACTGAGTGACACCAGTCAGTGTACAGATATCTCCCTGAGAGAGAGAGGGGACTGAGAGACACCAGTCAGTGTACAGATATCTCCTGAGAGAGAGAGGCGACTGAGAGACACCAGTCAGTGTACAGATATCTCCCTGAGAGAGAGAGGCGACTGAGAGACACCAGTCACTGTACAGATATCTCCCTCAGAGAGAGGGGACTGAGAGACACCAGTCAATGTACAGATATCTCCCTGAGAGAGAGAGAGAGAGAGGGGACTGAGAGACACCAGTCAGTGTACAGATATCTCCCTGAGAGAGAGAGGGGACTGAGAGACACCAGTCAGTGTACAGATATCTCCCTGAGAGAGAGAGGCGACTGAGAGACACCAGTCAGTGTACAGATATCTCCCTGAGAGAGAGAGTGACTGAGAGACACCAGTCAGTGTACAGATATCTCCCTGAGAGAGAGAGTGACTGAGAGACACCAGTCAGTGTACAGATATCTCCCTGAGAGAGAGGGGGATCACTGAGAGACAGCAGTCAGTGTACAGATACCAGAGATGATGGGAACTGCAGATGCTGGAGAATTCCAAGATAATAAAATGTGAAGCTGAAGTGACTGAGAGACACCAGTCAGTGTACAGATATCTCCCTGAGAGAGAGGGGACTGAGAGACACCAGTCAGTCTACAGATACCTCCCTGTGAGAGAGGGGAATGAGAGAGTCCAGTCAGTGTACAGACATCTCCCTGAGACAGAGAGAGAAGGGAATGAGAGGCACCATCAGTGTACAGATATCACCCTGAGAGACTTGACAGAGAGACACCAGTCAGTGTACAGATATCTCCCTGAGAGAAAGAGGGGACTGAGAGACACCAGTCACTGACAAGATATCTCCCTGAGAGAGAGTGGACTGAGAAACACCAGTCAGTGTACAGATATCTCCTGAGAGAGCGGGGACTGAGAGACACCAGTCAGTGTACAGATATCTCCTGAGAGAGCGGGGACTGAGAGACACCAGTCAGTGTACAGATATCTCCCTGAGAGAGAGGGGACTGAGAGACACCAGTCAGTGTACAGATATCTCCCTGAGAGAGAGAGGGGACTGAGAGACACCAGTCAGTGTACAGATATCTCCTGAGAGAGAGAGGCGACTGAGAGACACCAGTCAGTGTACAGATATCTCCCTGAGAGAGAGAGGCGACTGAGAGACACCAGTCACTGTACAGATATCTCCCTCAGAGAGAGGGGACTGAGAGACACCAGTCAATGTACAGATATCTCCCTGAGAGAGAGAGAGAGAGAGGGGACTGAGAGACACCAGTCAGTGTACAGATATCTCCCTGAGAGAGAGAGGGGACTGAGAGACACCAGTCAGTGTACAGATATCTCCCTGAGAGAGAGAGGCGACTGAGAGACACCAGTCAGTGTACAGATATCTCCCTGAGAGAGAGAGTGACTGAGAGACACCAGTCAGTGTACAGATATCTCCCTGAGAGAGAGAGTGACTGAGAGACACCAGTCAGTGTACAGATATCTCCCTGAGAGAGAGGGGGATCACTGAGAGACAGCAGTCAGTGTACAGATACCAGAGATGATGGGAACTGCAGATGCTGGAGAATTCCAAGATAATAAAATGTGAAGCTGAAGTGACTGAGAGACACCAGTCAGTGTACAGATATCTCCCTGAGAGAGACGGGGGGTACTGAGAGACATCAGTCAGTGTACAGATATCTCCCTCAGAGAGAGGGGACTGAGAGACACCAGTCAATGTACAGATATCTCCCTGAGAGAGAGAGAGAGAGGGGACTGAGAGACACCAGTCAGTGTACAGATATCTCCCTGAGAGAGAGAGGGGACTGAGAGACACCAGTCAGTGTACAGATATCTCCCTGAGAGAGAGGCGACTGAGAGACACCAGTCAGTGTACAGATATCTCCCTGAGAGAGAGAGGGGACTGAGAGACACCAGTCAGTGTACAGATATCTCCCTGAGAGAGAGGCGACTGAGAGACACCAGTCAGTGTACAGATATCTCCCTGAGAGAGAGAGTGACTGAGAGACACCAGTCAGTGTACAGATATCTCCCTGAGAGAGAGAGTGACTGAGAGACACCAGTCAGTGTACAGATATCTCCCTGAGAGAGAGGGGGATCACTGAGAGACAGCAGTCAGTGTACAGATACCAGAGATGATGGGAACTGCAGATGCTGGAGAATTCCAAGATAATAAAATGTGAAGCTGAAGTGACTGAGAGACACCAGTCAGTGTACAGATATCTCCCTGAGAGAGAGGGGACTGAGAGACACCAGTCAGTCTACAGATACCTCCCTGTGAGAGAGGGGAATGAGAGAGTCCAGTCAGTGTACAGACATCTCCCTGAGACAGAGAGAGAAGGGAATGAGAGGCACCATCAGTGTACAGATATCACCCTGAGAGACTTGACAGAGAGACACCAGTCAGTGTACAGATATCTCCCTGAGAGAAAGAGGGGACTGAGAGACACCAGTCACTGACAAGATATCTCCCTGAGAGAGAGTGGACTGAGAAACACCAGTCAGTGT
Source organism: Stegostoma tigrinum (assembly GCF_030684315.1). Lineage (NCBI taxonomy): Eukaryota > Metazoa > Chordata > Chondrichthyes > Orectolobiformes > Stegostomatidae > Stegostoma > Stegostoma tigrinum. Next base: position 9,727,463 of record NC_081399.1, on the reverse strand, counting down.
ACAGATATCTCCTGAGAGAGCGGGGACTGAGAGACACCAGTCAGTGTACAGATATCTCCTGAGAGAGCGGGGACTGAGAGACACCAGTCAGTGTACAGATATCTCCCTGAGAGAGAGGGGACTGAGAGACACCAGTCAGTGTACAGATATCTCCCTGAGAGAGAGAGGGGACTGAGAGACACCAGTCAGTGTACAGATATCTCCTGAGAGAGAGAGGCGACTGAGAGACACCAGTCAGTGTACAGATATCTCCCTGAGAGAGAGAGGCGACTGAGAGACACCAGTCACTGTACAGATATCTCCCTCAGAGAGAGGGGACTGAGAGACACCAGTCAATGTACAGATATCTCCCTGAGAGAGAGAGAGAGAGGGGGGACTGAGAGACACCAGTCAGTGTACAGATATCTCCCTGAGAGAGAGAGGGGACTGAGAGACACCAGTCAGTGTACAGATATCTCCCTGAGAGAGAGAGGCGACTGAGAGACACCAGTCAGTGTACAGATATCTCCCTGAGAGAGAGAGTGACTGAGAGACACCAGTCAGTGTACAGATATCTCCCTGAGAGAGAGAGTGACTGAGAGACACCAGTCAGTGTACAGATATCTCCCTGAGAGAGAGAGTGACTGAGAGACACCAGTCAGTGTACAGATATCTCCCTGAGAGAGACGGGGGGTACTGAGAGACATCAGTCAGTGTACAGATATCTCCCTCAGAGAGAGGGGACTGAGAGACACCAGTCAATGTACAGATATCTCCCTGAGAGAGAGAGAGAGAGGGGACTGAGAGACACCAGTCAGTGTACAGATATCTCCCTGAGAGAGAGAGGGGACTGAGAGACACCAGTCAGTGTACAGATATCTCCCTGAGAGAGAGGCGACTGAGAGACACCAGTCAGTGTACAGATATCTCCCTGAGAGAGAGAGGGGACTGAGAGACACCAGTCAGTGTACAGATATCTCCCTGAGAGAGAGGCGACTGAGAGACACCAGTCAGTGTACAGATATCTCCCTGAGAGAGAGAGGGGACTGAGAGACACCAGTCACTGTACAGATATCTCCCTCAGAGAGAGGGGACTGAGAGACACCAGTCAATGTACAGATATCTCCCTGAGAGAGAGAGAGAGAGAGGGGACTGAGAGACACCAGTCAGTGTACAGATATCTCCCTGAGAGAGAGAGGGGACTGAGAGACACCAGTCAGTGTACAGATATCTCCCTGAGAGAGAGAGGCGACTGAGAGACACCAGTCAGTGTACAGATATCTCCCTGAGAGAGAGAGTGACTGAGAGACACCAGTCAGTGTACAGATATCTCCCTGAGAGAGAGAGTGACTGAGAGACACCAGTCAGTGTACAGATATCTCCCTGAGAGAGAGGGGGATCACTGAGAGACAGCAGTCAGTGTACAGATACCAGAGATGATGGGAACTGCAGATGCTGGAGAATTCCAAGATAATAAAATGTGAAGCTGAAGTGACTGAGAGACACCAGTCAGTGTACAGATATCTCCCTGAGAGAGAGGGGACTGAGAGACACCAGTCAGTCTACAGATACCTCCCTGTGAGAGAGGGGAATGAGAGAGTCCAGTCAGTGTACAGACATCTCCCTGAGACAGAGAGAGAAGGGAATGAGAGGCACCATCAGTGTACAGATATCACCCTGAGAGACTTGACAGAGAGACACCAGTCAGTGTACAGATATCTCCCTGAGAGAAAGTGGGGACTGAGAGACACCAGTCACTGACAAGATATCTCCCTGAGAGAGAGTGGACTGAGAAACACCAGTCAGTGTACAGATATCTCCTGAGAGAGCGGGGACTGAGAGACACCAGTCAGTGTACAGATATCTCCCTGAGAGAGAGGGGACTGAGAGACACCAGTCAGTGTACAGATATCTCCCTGAGAGAGAGAGGGGACTGAGAGACACCAGTCAGTGTACAGATATCTCCTGAGAGAGAGAGGCGACTGAGAGACACCAGTCAGTGTACAGATATCTCTCTGAGAGAGGGGACTGAGAGACACCAGTCAGTGTACAGTTATCTCACTGAGACAGGGAATGAGAAACACCAGTCAGTGCACAGATAGCTCCTTGAGAGAAGATGTACTGAGAGACATCAGTCAGTGTGCAGATATCTCCCTGAGAGAGAGGGGACTGAGAGACACCAGTCGGTGCACAGATATCTCCCTGAGAGAGAGAGGGGACTGAGAGACACCAGTCAGTGTACGGATATCGCCCTACGAGAGAAGGGAATGCGGGACACCAGACATTGTACAGATATCTCCCTGAGAAAAACGGGGGATTGAGAGACACCAGTCGGTGTACAGATATCTCCGTGAGAGAGAGGGGACTGAGAGACACCAGTCAGTGTACAGATATCTCCCTGAGAGAGAGGGAAAGGCAAACACAAATATCTCTGTGAAAGGGAGAAATAATTTCGAGGCACTGCTCAGTTTTCAGTTATCTCACTGACAGAGGGAGGCAGCAAGTGACTCTGATCTGTGGACAAGCATCTCTGTGGGAGAAAGAATCACTGTAAAACACCAGAGATAATGGGAACTGCAGACGCTGGAGATTCCAAGATAATAAAATGTGAGGCTGGATGAACACAGCAGGCCAAGCAGCATCTCAGGAGCACAAAAGCTGACGTTTCGGGTCTAGGCCCGAAACGTCAGCTTTTGTGCTCCTGAGATGCTGCTTGGCCTGCTGTGTTCATCCAGCCTCACACTGTAAAACACCAGTTAGGGTCCAGGCATCTCCCTGACAGAGACAGGAGACAAGTGATACTGCCCTGTGAACAGATACCTTCCTGAGAGAAAGGGAGTGGTGGCTGAGAGACACCAGTCAGTGTACACATATCTCATTGAGATAGGAGACTGAGCGACACCAGTCAGTGTACAGATATCTCCCTGAGAGAGAGAGGGGACTGAGAGACACCAGTCAGTGTACAGATGGCACCCTGAGAGTGGGAAGGAGAGACACCAGTCAGTGTGCAGATATCTCCCTGAGACAGATGGGAATGAAAGACGCCAGTCAGTGTGCAGATACCTCCCTGAGAGAGGAAGCGAACGAGAGACACCAGTCAGTGTACAGATACCTCCCTGAGAGAGAGAGGGGACAGAGAGACACCAGTCTGTGTACAGATATCTCCCTGAGAGAGACGGAACTGAGAGACACCAGTCAGTGTACAGATATCTCCTGAGAGAGCGGCTACTGAGAGACACCAGTCAGTGTACAGATATCTCCTGAGAGAGCGGGGACTGAGAGACACCAGTCAGTGTACAGATATCTCCCTGAGAGAAAGGGGACTGAGAGACACCAGTCAGTGTACAGAAATCTCCCTGAGAGAGAGAGAGGGAACTGAGAGACACCAGTCAGTGTACAGATATCTCCCTGAGAGAGGGGACTGAGAGTCACCAGTCAGTGTACAGATATCTCCCTGAGACAGGGAATGAGAGACACCAGTCAGTGCACAGATATCTCCTCGAGAGAGGTTGTACTTCGAGACACCAGTCAGTGTGCAGATATCTCCCTGAGAGAGAGAGGGGACTGAGAGACACCAGTCAGTGTACAGATATCGCCCTACGAGACAAGGGAATGAGGGACACCAGACATTGTACAGATATCTCCCTGAGAGAGACAGGGGACAGAGAGACACCAGACAGTGTACACATACCTCCCCGTGAGAGAGGGGAATGAGAGACACCAGTCAGTGCACAGATATCTCCTTGAGAGAGAGTATACTGAGAGACACCAGTCAGTGTACAGATATCTCCCTGAGAGAGAGGGGACTGAGAGACACCAGTTAGTGTACAGATATCTCACTGAGAGTGAGGGGACTGAGAGACACCAGTCAGTGTACAGATATCTCACTGTCAGAGAGGGACTGAGAGACACCAGTCAGTGTACAGATATCTCCCTGAGAGAGAGAGGGGACTGAGAGACACCAGTCCGTGTACAGATACCTCCCTGAGAGTGTGGGGACTGAGCGACACCAGTCAGTCTACAGATACCTCCTTGTGAGAGAGGGGAATGAGAGAGTCCAATCAGTGTACAGACATCTCCCTGAGAGGGAGAGGGGACTGAGAGACACCATCAGTGTACAGATATCTCCCTGAGAGAGAGAGGCGACTGAGAGACACCAGTCAGTGTACAGGTATCTCCCTGAGAGGGTGAGGGGACTGAGAAACACCATCAGTGTACAGATATCTCCCTGAGAGGGAGAGGGGACTGAGAGACACCAGTCAGTGTACAGATATCTCCTGAGAGAGCGGGGACTGAGAGACACCAGTCAGTGTACAGATATCTCCCCGAGAGAAAGGGGACTGAGAGATTCCACTCAGTGTACAGATATCTCTCTGAGACAGGGAATGAGAGACACCAGTCAGTGCACAGATATCTCCTCGAGAGAGGTTGTACTTCGAGACACCAGTCAGTGTGCAGATATCTCCCTGAGAGAGAGAGGGGATTGAGAGACACCATTCAGTGTACAGATATCGCCCTACGAGACAAGGGAATGAGGGACACCAGACATTGTACAGATATCTCCCTGAGAGAGACAGGGGACAGAGAGACACCAGTCAGTGTACAGATATCTCCCTGAGAGATAGGGACAGGCAAACACAAATATCTCTGTGAAAGGGAGAAATGATTTCGAGGCACTGCTCAGTTTTCAGTTATCTCACTGACAGAGGGAGGGAGCAAGAGACTCTGATCTATGGACAAGCATCTCTGTGGGAGAAAGAATCACTGTAAAACACCAGTTAGAGTGCAGGCATCTCCCTGACAGCGACAGGAGACTGAGTGATACTGCCCTGTGAACAGATAGCTTCCTGAGAGAAAGGGAGAGGTGGCTGAGAGACACCAGTCAGTGTGCACATATCTCATTGAGATAGGAGACTGAGCGACACCAGTCAGTGTACAGATATATCACTGAGAAAGAGAGGGGACTGAGAGACACCAGTCAGTGTACAGATATCTCCCTGAGACAGATGGGAATGAGAGACGCCAGTCAGTGTGCACATACCTCCCTGAGAGAGGAAGCGAACGAAAGACACCAGTCAGTGTACAGATATCTCCCTGAGAGAGAGAGGGGACAGAGAGACACCAGTCTGTGTACAGATATCTCCCTGAGAGAGAGAGGGGACTGAGAGACACCAGTCAGTGTACAGGTATCTCCCTGAGAGACGGGGGACTGAGAGACACCAGTCAGTGCACAGATATCTCCCAAGTGTGATCGAGGACTTAGCGACACTAGCGAGTGCACAGGTATCTCCATGGCAAACATGGACTGAAAGTCAGCAGTTGGTGCACAGCTGTCTCCCAGAATGGGAAGGAACTGAGAGACACCATGCCCTGTACAGATATGTCCCTGACACACATGCGACTGAGACACATAATTCACTGTACAGATAGCCCACCCAGAGTGAGAGGGGACTGAGTGACACCAGTCTGTGTACAGATATCACCCTGAGAGAGAGAGAGAGGGGTCTGAGAGACACCAGTCAGTGTACAGATGCCTCCCTGAGGGTGAGTGGACTGAGAGACACCAGTCAGTGCACAGATATCTCCAAGAGAGAGAAAGGGGAGAGAGAAACCAGTCTGTGTACAGATATCTCCCTGAGAGAGAGAGGGGACTGAGAGACACCAGTCAATGTACAGATATCTCCCTGAAAGAGAGAGAGAGTGGTCTGAGAGACACCAGTCAGTGTACAGATGCCTCCCTGAGGGTGAGTGGACTGAGAGACACCAGTCAGTCTACAGATACCTTGCTGTGAGAGAGGGCTAATGATAGACACCACTCAGTGTACAGATATCTCCCAGAGAGAGGGAATGAGTGACACCAGTCTGTGTACAGATATCTCCCTGAGACAGAGAGAGAAGGGAATGAGAGGCACCAGTCAGAGTACAGATATCTCCCTGAGAGAGAGGGGACTGAGAGACACCAGTCAGTGTACAGAAATCTCCCTGAGAGAGGGGACTGAGAGACTCCAGTCAGTGTACAAATATCCCCCTGAGAGAGAGAGATGGGGCTGGGAGACACCAGTCAGTGTACAGATATCTCCCTGAGAGAGAGAGGGGACTGAGAGACACCAGTCAGTGTACAGGTATCTCCCTGAGAGACGGGGGACTGAGAGACACCAGTCAGTGCACAGATATCTCCCTGAGAGAGAGGGGGATCACTGAGAGACAGCAGTCAGTGTACAGATTGTTTCTGTCTCTCTCTCTCTCTATCTCAAGGAGATATCTGTACACTGGCTGGTGTCTGTCAGTACCCCCTCTGTCAGGGAGATACCTGTGCACTGACTGCTGTCTCTCATTCCCCCTCTCTCACGGAGATATCTGTACACTGACTGGTGCCTCTCCCTGAGAGAGGGGACTGAGAGTCACCAGTCAGTGTTCAGTTATCTCCCTGAGACAGGGAATGAGAGACACCAGTCAGTGTACAGATATCTCCTTGAGAGAAGGTGCAATAAGAGACACCAGTCAGTGTACAGATATCTCCCTGAGAGAGAGGGGACTGAGAGACACCAGTCGGTGTACAGATATCTCCCTGAGAGAGAGACGGGACTGAGAGACACCAGTCAGTGTACAGATATCTCCCTGAGAGAGAGAGAGGGGACTGAGAGACAGCAGTCAGTGTACAGATATCTCCCTGAGAGAGGGGACTGTGAGACACCAGTCAGTGTACAGATATCTCCCTGAGACAGGGGACTGTGAGACACCAGTCAGTGTACAGATATCTCCCTGAGACAGGGGACAGAGAGACACCAGTCAGTGCACAGATATCTCCTTGAGAGAGGGTGTACTTAGAGACACCAGTCAGTGTGCAGATATCTCCCTGAGAGAGAGGGGACTGAGAGACACCAGTCGGTGTACAGATATCTCCCTGAGAGAGAGAGGGGACTGAGAGACACCAGTCAGTGTACAGATATCGCCCTACGAGACAAGGGAATGAGGGACACCAGACATTGTACAGATATCTCCCTGAGAGATAGGGACAGGCAAACACAAATATCTCTGTGAAAGGGAGAAATGATTTCGAGGCACTGCTCAATTTTCAGTTATCTCACTGACAGAGGGAGGGAGCAAGAGACTCTGATCTGTGGACAAGCATCTCTGTGGGAGAAAGAATCACTGTAAAACACCAGTTAGAGTGCAGGCATCTCCCTGACAGAGACAGGAGACAAGTGATACTGCCCTGTGAACAGATACCTTCCTGAGAGAAAGGGAGAGGTGGCTGAGAGACACCAGTCAGTGTACACGTATCTCATTGAGATAGGAGACTGAGCGACACCAGTCAGTGTACAGATATCACCCTGAGAGTGGGAATGAGAGACACCAGTCAGTGTGCAGATACCTCCCTGAGAGAGGAAGTGAACGAGAGACACCAGTCAGTGTACAGATATCTCCCTGAGAGAGAGAGGAGACAGAGAGACACCAGTCTGTGTACAGATACCTCCCTGAGAGAGAGAGGGGACTGAGAGACACCAGTCAGTGTACAGATATCTCCCTGAGACAGAGGGGACTGAGAGACACCAATCACTGTACAGATATCTCCCTGAGAGAGAGGGGGAATGAGAGACACCAGACAGTGTGCAGATATCTCCCTGTGAGAGAGAGGACTGAGAGACACCAGTCAGTGTACAGATATCTCCCTGAGAGAGATGGGGAATGAGAGACACCAGACACTGTACAGATATGTCCCTGAGTGAGAGGGGACTGAGAGACACCAGTGTGCAGATATCTCCCTGAGAGAGAGGGGACTGAGAGACACCATTCATTGTACAGATATCTCCCTGAAAGAGAGGGGGACTGAGAGACACCAGTCAGTGTACAGATATCTCCCTGAGAGTGTGGAGACTGAGCGACACCAGTCAGTGTACAGATACCTCCCCCTGAGAGAGGTGACTGAGGGACACCAGTCAGTGTACAGATACCAGAGATGATGGGAACTGCAGAAGCTGGAGAATTCCAAGATAATAAAATGTGAAGCTGGATGAACACAGCAGGCCAAGCAGCATCTCAGGAGCACAAAACCTGACGTTTCGGGCCTAGACCCTTCATCAGAGAGCCACAAAAGCTGACGTTTCGGGCCTAGACCCTTCATCAGAGAGCCACAAAAGCTGACGTTTCGGGCCTAGACCCTTCATCAGGCTCTCTGATGAAGGGTCTAGGCCCGAAACGTCAGCTTTTGTGCTCCTGAGATGCTGCTTGGCCTGCTGTGTTCATCCGGCTTCACAGTGTACAGATACCTCCCTGAGAGTGAGGGGACTGAGAGACACCAGTCAGTCTACAGATACCGCGCTGTGAGAGTGGGCTAATGTTAGACACCTCTCAGGGTACAGATATCTCCCAGAGAGAGGGAATAAGAGACACCAGTCTGTGTACAGATATCTCCCTGAGACAGAGAGAGAAGGGAATGAGAGGCACCAGTCAGAGTACAGATATCTCCCTGAGAGAGAGGGGACTGAGATACACCAGTCAGTGTACAGATATCTCCCTGAGAGAGAGGTGACTGAGAGACACCAGTCAGTGTACAGGTATCTCCCTGAGAGACGGGGGACTGAGAGACACCAGTCAGTGCACAGATATCTCCCAAGTGTGATCGAGGACTTATAGACACTAGCGAGTGCACAGGTATCTCCATGGCAGACATGGACTGAAAGTCAGCAGTTGGTGCACAGCTGTCTCCCAGAATGGGAAGGAACTGAGAGACACCATGCCCTCTACAGATATGTCCCTGAGACACATGCGACTGAGACACATAATTCACTGTACAGATAGCCCACCGAGAGTGAGAGGGGACTGTGAGACACCAGTCAGTGTACAGATATCTCCCTGAGAGAGAGAGGGAGTTGGGAGACACCAATCAGTGTACAGATATCTCCCTGAGAGAGACGGGGGGGACTGAGAGACATCAGTCAGTGTACAGATATCTCCCTCAGAGAGAGGGGACTGAGAGACACCAGTCAGTGTACAGATATCTCCCTGAGAGAGAGAGGGGACTGAGAGACACCAGTCAGTGTACAGATATCTCCCTGAGAGAGAGAGGCGACTGAGAGACACCAGTCAGTGTAAAGATATCTCCCTGAGAGAGAGAGTGACTGAGAGACACCAGTCAGTGTACAGATATCTCCCTGAGAGAGAGAGTGACTGAGAGACACCAGTCAGTGTACAGATATCTCCCTGAGAGAGAGGGGGATCACTGAGAGACAGCAGTCAGTGTACAGATACCAGAGATGATGGGAACTGCAGATGCTGGAGAATTCCAAGATAATAAAATGTGAAGCTGAAGTGACTGAGAGACACCAGTCAGTGTACAGATATCTCCCTGAGAGAGACGGGGGGTACTGAGAGACATCAGTCAGTGTACAGATATCTCCCTCAGAGAGAGGGGACTGAGAGACACCAGTCAATGTACAGATATCTCCCTGAGAGAGAGAGAGAGAGGGGACTGAGAGACACCAGTCAGTGTACAGATATCTCCCTGAGAGAGAGAGGGGACTGAGAGACACCAGTCAGTGTACAGATATCTCCCTGAGAGAGAGGGGACTGAGTGACACCAGTCAGTGTACAGATATCTCCCTGAGAGAGAGAGGGGACTGAGAGACACCAGTCAGTGTACAGATATCTCCTGAGAGAGAGAGGCGACTGAGAGACACCAGTCAGTGTACAGATATCTCCCTGAGAGAGAGAGGCGACTGAGAGACACCAGTCACTGTACAGATATCTCCCTCAGAGAGAGGGGACTGAGAGACACCAGTCAATGTACAGATATCTCCCTGAGAGAGAGAGAGAGAGAGGGGACTGAGAGACACCAGTCAGTGTACAGATATCTCCCTGAGAGAGAGAGGGGACTGAGAGACACCAGTCAGTGTACAGATATCTCCCTGAGAGAGAGAGGCGACTGAGAGACACCAGTCAGTGTACAGATATCTCCCTGAGAGAGAGAGTGACTGAGAGACACCAGTCAGTGTACAGATATCTCCCTGAGAGAGAGAGTGACTGAGAGACACCAGTCAGTGTACAGATATCTCCCTGAGAGAGAGGGGGATCACTGAGAGACAGCAGTCAGTGTACAGATACCAGAGATGATGGGAACTGCAGATGCTGGAGAATTCCAAGATAATAAAATGTGAAGCTGAAGTGACTGAGAGACACCAGTCAGTGTACAGATATCTCCCTGAGAGAGAGGGGACTGAGAGACACCAGTCAGTCTACAGATACCTCCCTGTGAGAGAGGGGAATGAGAGAGTCCAGTCAGTGTACAGACATCTCCCTGAGACAGAGAGAGAAGGGAATGAGAGGCACCATCAGTGTACAGATATCACCCTGAGAGACTTGACAGAGAGACACCAGTCAGTGTACAGATATCTCCCTGAGAGAAAGAGGGGACTGAGAGACACCAGTCACTGACAAGATATCTCCCTGAGAGAGAGTGGACTGAGAAACACCAGTCAGTGTACAGATATCTCCTGAGAGAGCGGGGACTGAGAGACACCAGTCAGTGTACAGATATCTCCTGAGAGAGCGGGGACTGAGAGACACCAGTCAGTGTACAGATATCTCCCTGAGAGAGAGGGGACTGAGAGACACCAGTCAGTGTACAGATATCTCCCTGAGAGAGAGAGGGGACTGAGAGACACCAGTCAGTGTACAGATATCTCCTGAGAGAGAGAGGCGACTGAGAGACACCAGTCAGTGTACAGATATCTCCCTGAGAGAGAGAGGCGACTGAGAGACACCAGTCACTGTACAGATATCTCCCTCAGAGAGAGGGGACTGAGAGACACCAGTCAATGTACAGATATCTCCCTGAGAGAGAGAGAGAGAGAGGGGACTGAGAGACACCAGTCAGTGTACAGATATCTCCCTGAGAGAGAGAGGGGACTGAGAGACACCAGTCAGTGTACAGATATCTCCCTGAGAGAGAGAGGCGACTGAGAGACACCAGTCAGTGTACAGATATCTCCCTGAGAGAGAGAGTGACTGAGAGACACCAGTCAGTGTACAGATATCTCCCTGAGAGAGAGAGTGACTGAGAGACACCAGTCAGTGTACAGATATCTCCCTGAGAGAGAGGGGGATCACTGAGAGACAGCAGTCAGTGTACAGATACCAGAGATGATGGGAACTGCAGATGCTGGAGAATTCCAAGATAATAAAATGTGAAGCTGAAGTGACTGAGAGACACCAGTCAGTGTACAGATATCTCCCTGAGAGAGACGGGGGGTACTGAGAGACATCAGTCAGTGTACAGATATCTCCCTCAGAGAGAGGGGACTGAGAGACACCAGTCAATGTACAGATATCTCCCTGAGAGAGAGAGAGAGAGGGGACTGAGAGACACCAGTCAGTGTACAGATATCTCCCTGAGAGAGAGAGGGGACTGAGAGACACCAGTCAGTGTACAGATATCTCCCTGAGAGAGAGGCGACTGAGAGACACCAGTCAGTGTACAGATATCTCCCTGAGAGAGAGAGGGGACTGAGAGACACCAGTCAGTGTACAGATATCTCCCTGAGAGAGAGGCGACTGAGAGACACCAGTCAGTGTACAGATATCTCCCTGAGAGAGAGAGTGACTGAGAGACACCAGTCAGTGTACAGATATCTCCCTGAGAGAGAGAGTGACTGAGAGACACCAGTCAGTGTACAGATATCTCCCTGAGAGAGAGGGGGATCACTGAGAGACAGCAGTCAGTGTACAGATACCAGAGATGATGGGAACTGCAGATGCTGGAGAATTCCAAGATAATAAAATGTGAAGCTGAAGTGACTGAGAGACACCAGTCAGTGTACAGATATCTCCCTGAGAGAGAGGGGACTGAGAGACACCAGTCAGTCTACAGATACCTCCCTGTGAGAGAGGGGAATGAGAGAGTCCAGTCAGTGTACAGACATCTCCCTGAGACAGAGAGAGAAGGGAATGAGAGGCACCATCAGTGTACAGATATCACCCTGAGAGACTTGACAGAGAGACACCAGTCAGTGTACAGATATCTCCCTGAGAGAAAGAGGGGACTGAGAGACACCAGTCACTGACAAGATATCTCCCTGAGAGAGAGTGGACTGAGAAACACCAGTCAGTGTACAGATATCTCCTGAGAGAGCGGGGACTGAGAGACACCAGTCAGTGTACAGATATCTCCTGAGAGAGCGGGGACTGAGAGACACCAGTCAGTGTACAGATATCTCCCTGAGAGAGAGGGGACTGAGAGACACCAGTCAGTGTACAGATATCTCCCTGAGAGAGAGAGGGGACTGAGAGACACCAGTCAGTGTACAGATATCTCCTGAGAGAGAGAGGCGACTGAGAGACACCAGTCAGTGTACAGATATCTCCCTGAGAGAGAGAGGCGACTGAGAGACACCAGTCACTGTACAGATATCTCCCTCAGAGAGAGGGGACTGAGAGACACCAGTCAATGTACAGATATCTCCCTGAGAGAGAGAGAGAGAGAGGGGACTGAGAGACACCAGTCAGTGTACAGATATCTCCCTGAGAGAGAGAGGGGACTGAGAGACACCAGTCAGTGTACAGATATCTCCCTGAGAGAGAGAGGCGACTGAGAGACACCAGTCAGTGTACAGATATCTCCCTGAGAGAGAGAGTGACTGAGAGACACCAGTCAGTGTACAGATATCTCCCTGAGAGAGAGAGTGACTGAGAGACACCAGTCAGTGTACAGATATCTCCCTGAGAGAGAGGGGGATCACTGAGAGACAGCAGTCAGTGTACAGATACCAGAGATGATGGGAACTGCAGATGCTGGAGAATTCCAAGATAATAAAATGTGAAGCTGAAGTGACTGAGAGACACCAGTCAGTGTACAGATATCTCCCTGAGAGAGAGGGGACTGAGAGACACCAGTCAGTCTACAGATACCTCCCTGTGAGAGAGGGGAATGAGAGAGTCCAGTCAGTGTACAGACATCTCCCTGAGACAGAGAGAGAAGGGAATGAGAGGCACCATCAGTGTACAGATATCACCCTGAGAGACTTGACAGAGAGACACCAGTCAGTGTACAGATATCTCCCTGAGAGAAAGTGGGGACTGAGAGACACCAGTCACTGACAAGATATCTCCCTGAGAGAGAGTGGACTGAGAAACACCAGTCAGTGTACAGATATCTCCTGAGAGAGCGGGGACTGAGAGACACCAGTCAGTGTACAGATATCTCCCTGAGAGAGAGGGGACTGAGAGACACCAGTCAGTGTACAGATATCTCCCTGAGAGAGAGAGGGGACTGAGAGACACCAGTCAGTGTACAGATATCTCCTGAGAGAGAGAGGCGACTGAGAGACACCAGTCAGTGTACAGATATCTCTCTGAGAGAGGGGACTGAGAGACACCAGTCAGTGTACAGTTATCTCACTGAGACAGGGAATGAGAAACACCAGTCAGTGCACAGATAGCTCCTTGAGAGAAGATGTACTGAGAGACATCAGTCAGTGTGCAGATATCTCCCTGAGAGAGAGGGGACTGAGAGACACCAGTCGGTGCACAGATATCTCCCTGAGAGAGAGAGGGGACTGAGAGACACCAGTCAGTGTACGGATATCGCCCTACGAGAGAAGGGAATGCGGGACACCAGACATTGTACAGATATCTCCCTGAGAAAAACGGGGGATTGAGAGACACCAGTCGGTGTACAGATATCTCCGTGAGAGAGAGGGGACTGAGAGACACCAGTCAGTGTACAGATATCTCCCTGAGAGAGAGGGAAAGGCAAACACAAATATCTCTGTGAAAGGGAGAAATAATTTCGAGGCACTGCTCAGTTTTCAGTTATCTCACTGACAGAGGGAGGCAGCAAGTGACTCTGATCTGTGGACAAGCATCTCTGTGGGAGAAAGAATCACTGTAAAACACCAGAGATAATGGGAACTGCAGACGCTGGAGATTCCAAGATAATAAAATGTGAGGCTGGATGAACACAGCAGGCCAAGCAGCATCTCAGGAGCACAAAAGCTGACGTTTCGGGTCTAGGCCCGAAACGTCAGCTTTTGTGCTCCTGAGATGCTGCTTGGCCTGCTGTGTTCATCCAGCCTCACACTGTAAAACACCAGTTAGGGTCCAGGCATCTCCCTGACAGAGACAGGAGACAAGTGATACTGCCCTGTGAACAGATACCTTCCTGAGAGAAAGGGAGTGGTGGCTGAGAGACACCAGTCAGTGTACACATATCTCATTGAGATAGGAGACTGAGCGACACCAGTCAGTGTACAGATATCTCCCTGAGAGAGAGAGGGGACTGAGAGACACCAGTCAGTGTACAGATGGCACCCTGAGAGTGGGAAGGAGAGACACCAGTCAGTGTGCAGATATCTCCCTGAGACAGATGGGAATGAAAGACGCCAGTCAGTGTGCAGATACCTCCCTGAGAGAGGAAGCGAACGAGAGACACCAGTCAGTGTACAGATACCTCCCTGAGAGAGAGAGGGGACAGAGAGACACCAGTCTGTGTACAGATATCTCCCTGAGAGAGACGGAACTGAGAGACACCAGTCAGTGTACAGATATCTCCTGAGAGAGCGGCTACTGAGAGACACCAGTCAGTGTACAGATATCTCCTGAGAGAGCGGGGACTGAGAGACACCAGTCAGTGTACAGATATCTCCCTGAGAGAAAGGGGACTGAGAGACACCAGTCAGTGTACAGAAATCTCCCTGAGAGAGAGAGAGGGAACTGAGAGACACCAGTCAGTGTACAGATATCTCCCTGAGAGAGGGGACTGAGAGTCACCAGTCAGTGTACAGATATCTCCCTGAGACAGGGAATGAGAGACACCAGTCAGTGCACAGATATCTCCTCGAGAGAGGTTGTACTTCGAGACACCAGTCAGTGTGCAGATATCTCCCTGAGAGAGAGAGGGGACTGAGAGACACCAGTCAGTGTACAGATATCGCCCTACGAGACAAGGGAATGAGGGACACCAGACATTGTACAGATATCTCCCTGAGAGAGACAGGGGACAGAGAGACACCAGACAGTGTACACATACCTCCCCGTGAGAGAGGGGAATGAGAGACACCAGTCAGTGCACAGATATCTCCTTGAGAGAGAGTATACTGAGAGACACCAGTCAGTGTACAGATATCTCCCTGAGAGAGAGGGGACTGAGAGACACCAGTTAGTGTACAGATATCTCACTGAGAGTGAGGGGACTGAGAGACACCAGTCAGTGTACAGATATCTCACTGTCAGAGAGGGACTGAGAGACACCAGTCAGTGTACAGATATCTCCCTGAGAGAGAGAGGGGACTGAGAGACACCAGTCCGTGTACAGATACCTCCCTGAGAGTGTGGGGACTGAGCGACACCAGTCAGTCTACAGATACCTCCTTGTGAGAGAGGGGAATGAGAGAGTCCAATCAGTGTACAGACATCTCCCTGAGAGGGAGAGGGGACTGAGAGACACCATCAGTGTACAGATATCTCCCTGAGAGAGAGAGGCGACTGAGAGACACCAGTCAGTGTACAGGTATCTCCCTGAGAGGGAGAGGGGACTGAGAAACACCATCAGTGTACAGATATCTCCCTGAGAGGGAGAGGGGACTGAGAGACACCAGTCAGTGTACAGATATCTCCTGAGAGAGCGGGGACTGAGAGATTCCACTCAGTGTACAGATATCTCTCTGAGACAGGGAATGAGAGACACCAGTCAGTGCACAGATATCTCCTCGAGAGAGGTTGTACTTCGAGACACCAGTCAGTGTGCAGATATCTCCCTGAGAGAGAGAGGGGATTGAGAGACACCATTCAGTGTACAGATATCGCCCTACGAGACAAGGGAATGAGGGACACCAGACATTGTACAGATATCTCCCTGAGAGAGACAGGGGACAGAGAGACACCAGTCAGTGTACAGATATCTCCCTGAGAGATAGGGACAGGCAAACACAAATATCTCTGTGAAAGGGAGAAATGATTTCGAGGCACTGCTCAGTTTTCAGTTATCTCACTGACAGAGGGAGGGAGCAAGAGACTCTGATCTATGGACAAGCATCTCTGTGGGAGAAAGAATCACTGTAAAACACCAGTTAGAGTGCAGGCATCTCCCTGACAGCGACAGGAGACTGAGTGATACTGCCCTGTGAACAGATAGCTTCCTGAGAGAAAGGGAGAGGTGGCTGAGAGACACCAGTCAGTGTGCACATATCTCATTGAGATAGGAGACTGAGCGACACCAGTCAGTGTACAGATATATCACTGAGAAAGAGAGGGGACTGAGAGACACCAGTCAGTGTACAGATATCTCCCTGAGACAGATGGGAATGAGAGACGCCAGTCAGTGTGCACATACCTCCCTGAGAGAGGAAGCGAACGAAAGACACCAGTCAGTGTACAGATATCTCCCTGAGAGAGAGAGGGGACAGAGAGACACCAGTCTGTGTACAGATATCTCCCTGAGAGAGAGAGGGGACTGAGAGACACCAGTCAGTGTACAGGTATCTCCCTGAGAGACGGGGGACTGAGAGACACCAGTCAGTGCACAGATATCTCCCAAGTGTGATCGAGGACTTAGCGACACTAGCGAGTGCACAGGTATCTCCATGGCAAACATGGACTGAAAGTCAGCAGTTGGTGCACAGCTGTCTCCCAGAATGGGAAGGAACTGAGAGACACCATGCCCTGTACAGATATGTCCCTGACACACATGCGACTGAGACACATAATTCACTGTACAGATAGCCCACCCAGAGTGAGAGGGGACTGAGTGACACCAGTCTGTGTACAGATATCACCCTGAGAGAGAGAGAGAGGGGTCTGAGAGACACCAGTCAGTGTACAGATGCCTCCCTGAGGGTGAGTGGACTGAGAGACACCAGTCAGTGCACAGATATCTCCAAGAGAGAGAAAGGGGAGAGAGAAACCAGTCTGTGTACAGATATCTCCCTGAGAGAGAGAGGGGACTGAGAGACACCAGTCATTGTACAGATATCTCCCTGAAAGAGAGAGAGAGGGGTCTGAGAGACACCAGTCAGTGTACAGATGCCTCCCTGAGGGTGAGTGGACTGAGAGACACCAGTCAGTCTACAGATACCTTGCTGTGAGAGAGGGCTAATGATAGACACCACTCAGTGTACAGATATCTCCCAGAGAGAGGGAATGAGTGACACCAGTCTGTGTACAGATATCTCCCTGAGACAGAGAGAGAAGGGAATGAGAGGCACCAGTCAGAGTACAGATATCTCCCTGAGAGAGAGGGGACTGAGAGACACCAGTCAGTGTACAGAAATCTCCCTGAGAGAGGGGACTGAGAGACTCCAGTCAGTGTACAAATATCCCCCTGAGAGAGAGAGATGGGGCTGGGAGACACCAGTCAGTGTACTGGTATCTCCCTGAGGGAGGGGGCACTGAGAGACACCAGTCAGTGTACAGATATGTCCCTGAGAGAGAGAGGGGACTGAGAGACACCAGTCAGTGTACAGATATCTCCCTGAGAGAGAGAGGGGACTGAGAGACACCAGTCAGTGTACAGGTATCTCCCTGAGAGACGGGGGACTGAGAGACACCAGTCAGTGCACAGATATCTCCCAAGTGTGATCGAGGACTTAGCAACACGAGCGAGTGCACAGGTATCTCCATGGCAAACATGGACTGAAAGTCAGCAGTTGGTGCACAGCTGTCTCCCAGAATGGGAAGGAACTGAGAGACACCATGCCCTGTACAGATATGTCCCTGAGACACATGCGACTGAGACACATAATTCACAGTACAGATAGCCCACCCAGAGTGAGAGGGGACTGAGAGACACCAGTCAGTGTACAGATATCTCCCTGAGAGAGAGAGGGGACTGAGAGACACCAGTCAGTGTACAGATATCTCCCTGAGAGAGGGAGGGGACTGAGAGACACCAGTCAGTGTACAGATATCTCCCTGAGAGACAGGGGACTGAGAGACACCAGTCAGTGTACAGATATCTCCCTGAGAGAGAGGGGGATCACTGAGAGACAGCAGTCAGTGTACAGATTGTTTCTGTCTCTCTCTCTCTCTATCTCAAGGAGATATCTGTACACTGGCTGGTGTCTGTCAGTACCCCCTCTGTCAGGGAGATACCTGTGCACTGACTGCTGTCTCTCATTCCCCCTCTCTCACGGAGATATCTGTACACTGACTGGTGCCTCTCCCTGAGAGAGGGGACTGAGAGTCACCAGTCAGTGTACAGTTATCTCCCTGAGACAGGGAATGAGAGACACCAGTCAGTGTACAGATATCTCCTTGAGAGAAGGTGCAATAAGAGACACCAGTCAGTGTACAGATATCTCCCTGAGAGAGAGGGGACTGAGAGACACCAGTCGGTGTACAGATATCTCCCTGAGAGAGAGACGGGACTGAGAGACACCAGTCAGTGTACAGATATCTCCCTGAGAGAGAGAGAGGGGACTGAGAGACAGCAGTCAGTGTACAGATATCTCCCTGAGAGAGGGGACTGTGAGACACCAGTCAGTGTACAGATATCTCCCTGAGACAGGGGACTGTGAGACACCAGTCAGTGCACAGATATCTCCTTGAGAGAGGGTGTACTTAGAGACACCAGTCAGTGTGCAGATATCTCCCTGAGAGAGAGGGGACTGAGAGACACCAGTCGGTGTACAGATATCTCCCTGAGAGAGAGAGGGGACTGAGAGACACCAGTCAGTGTACAGATATCGCCCTACGAGACAAGGGAATGAGGGACACCAGACATTGTACAGATATCTCCCTGAGAGATAGGGACAGGCAAACACAAATATCTCTGTGAAAGGGAGAAATGATTTCGAGGCACTGCTCAATTTTCAGTTATCTCACTGACAGAGGGAGGGAGCAAGAGACTCTGATCTGTGGACAAGCATCTCTGTGGGAGAAAGAATCACTGTAAAACACCAGTTAGAGTGCAGGCATCTCCCTGACAGAGACAGGAGACAAGTGATACTGCCCTGTGAACAGATACCTTCCTGAGAGAAAGGGAGAGGTGGCTGAGAGACACCAGTCAGTGTACACATATCTCATTGAGATAGGAGACTGAGCGACACCAGTCAGTGTACAGATATCACCCTGAGAGTGGGAATGAGAGACACCAGTCAGTGTGCAGATACCTCCCTGAGAGAGGAAGTGAACGAGAGACACCAGTCAGTGTACAGATATCTCCCTGAGAGAGAGAGGAGACAGAGAGACACCAGTCTGTGTACAGATACCTCCCTGAGAGAGAGAGGGGACTGAGAGACACCAGTCAGTGTACAGATATCTCCCTGAGACAGAGGGGACTGAGAGACACCAATCACTGTACAGATATCTCCCTGAGAGAGAGGGGGAATGAGAGACACCAGACAGTGTGCAGATATCTCCCTGTGAGAGAGAGGACTGAGAGACACCAGTCAGTGTACAGATATCTCCCTGAGAGAGATGGGGAATGAGAGACACCAGACACTGTACAGATATGTCCCTGAGTGAGAGGGGACTGAGAGACACCAGTGTGCAGATATCTCCCTGAGAGAGAGGGGACTGAGAGACACCATTCATTGTACAGATATCTCCCTGAAAGAGAGGGGGACTGAGAGACACCAGTCAGTGTACAGATATCTCCCTGTGAGTGTGGAGACTGAGCGACACCAGTCAGTGTACAGATACCTCCCCCTGAGAGAGGTGACTGAGGGACACCAGTCAGTGTACAGATACCAGAGATGATGGGAACTGCAGATGCTGGAGAATTCCAAGATAATAAAATGTGAAGCTGGATGAACACAGCAGGCCAAGCAGCATCTCAGGAGCACAAAACCTGACGTTTCGGGCCTAGACCCTTCATCAGAGAGCCACAAAAGCTGACGTTTCGGGCCTAGACCCTTCATCAGAGAGCCACAAAAGCTGACGTTTCGGGCCTAGACCCTTCATCAGGCTCTCTGATGAAGGGTCTAGGCCCGAAACGTCAGCTTTTGTGCTCCTGAGATGCTGCTTGGCCTGCTGTGTTCATCCGGCTTCACAGTGTACAGATACCTCCCTGAGAGTGAGGGGACTGAGAGACACCAGTCAGTCTACAGATACCGCGCTGTGAGAGTGGGCTAATGTTAGACACCTCTCAGGGTACAGATATCTCCCAGAGAGAGGGAATAAGAGACACCAGTCTGTGTACAGATATCTCCCTGAGACAGAGAGAGAAGGGAATGAGAGGCACCAGTCAGAGTACAGATATCTCCCTGAGAGAGAGGGGACTGAGATACACCAGTCAGTGTACAGATATCTCCCTGAGAGAGAGGTGACTGAGAGACACCAGTCAGTGTACAGGTATCTCCCTGAGAGACGGGGGACTGAGAGACACCAGTCAGTGCACAGATATCTCCCAAGTGTGATCGAGGACTTATAGACACTAGCGAGTGCACAGGTATCTCCATGGCAGACATGGACTGAAAGTCAGCAGTTGGTGCACAGCTGTCTCCCAGAATGGGAAGGAACTGAGAGACACCATGCCCTCTACAGATATGTCCCTGAGACACATGCGACTGAGACACATAATTCACTGTACAGATAGCCCACCGAGAGTGAGAGGGGACTGTGAGACACCAGTCAGTGTACAGATATCTCCCTGAGAGAGAGAGGGAGTTGGGAGACACCAATCAGTGTACAGATATCTCCCTGAGAGAGACGGGGGGGACTGAGAGACATCAGTCAGTGTACAGATATCTCCCTCAGAGAGAGGGGACTGAGAGACACCAGTCAGTGTACAGATATCTCCCTGAGAGAGAGAGGGGACTGAGAGACACCAGTCAGTGTACAGATATCTCCCTGAGAGAGAGAGGCGACTGAGAGACACCAGTCAGTGTAAAGATATCTCCCTGAGAGAGAGAGTGACTGAGAGACACCAGTCAGTGTACAGATATCTCCCTGAGAGAGAGAGTGACTGAGAGACACCAGTCAGTGTACAGATATCTCCCTGAGAGAGAGGGGGATCACTGAGAGACAGCAGTCAGTGTACAGATACCAGAGATGATGGGAACTGCAGATGCTGGAGAATTCCAAGATAATAAAATGTGAAGCTGAAGTGACTGAGAGACACCAGTCAGTGTACAGATATCTCCCTGAGAGAGACGGGGGGTACTGAGAGACATCAGTCAGTGTACAGATATCTCCCTCAGAGAGAGGGGACTGAGAGACACCAGTCAATGTACAGATATCTCCCTGAGAGAGAGAGGGGACTGAGAGACACCAGTCAGTGTACAGATATCTCCCTGAGAGAGAGGGGTCTGAGTGACACCAGTCAGTGTACAGATATCTCCCTGAGAGAGAGAGGGGACTGAGAGACACCAGTCAGTGTACAGATATCTCCTGAGAGAGAGAGGCGACTGAGAGACACCAGTCAGTGTACAGATATCTCCCTGAGAGAGAGAGGCGACTGAGAGACACCAGTCACTGTACAGATATCTCCCTCAGAGAGAGGGGACTGAGAGACACCAGTCAATGTACAGATATCTCCCTGAGAGAGAGAGAGAGAGAGGGGACTGAGAGACACCAGTCAGTGTACAGATATCTCCCTGAGAGAGAGAGGGGACTGAGAGACACCAGTCAGTGTACAGATATCTCCCTGAGAGAGAGAGGCGACTGAGAGACACCAGTCAGTGTACAGATATCTCCCTGAGAGAGAGAGTGACTGAGAGACACCAGTCAGTGTACAGATATCTCCCTGAGAGAGAGAGTGACTGAGAGACACCAGTCAGTGTACAGATATCTCCCTGAGAGAGAGGGGGATCACTGAGAGACAGCAGTCAGTGTACAGATACCAGAGATGATGGGAACTGCAGATGCTGGAGAATTCCAAGATAATAAAATGTGAAGCTGAAGTGACTGAGAGACACCAGTCAGTGTACAGATATCTCCCTGAGAGAGACGGGGGGTACTGAGAGACATCAGTCAGTGTACAGATATCTCCCTCAGAGAGAGGGGACTGAGAGACACCAGTCAATGTACAGATATCTCCCTGAGAGAGAGAGAGAGAGGGGACTGAGAGACACCAGTCAGTGTACAGATATCTCCCTGAGAGAGAGAGGGGACTGAGAGACACCAGTCAGTGTACAGATATCTCCCTGAGAGAGAGGCGACTGAGAGACACCAGTCAGTGTACAGATATCTCCCTGAGAGACAGAGTGACTGAGAGACACCAGTCAGTGTACAGATATCTCCCTGAGAGAGAGAGTGACTGAGAGACACCAGTCAGTGTACAGATATCTCCCTGAGAGAGAGGGGGATCACTGAGAGACAGCAGTCAGTGTACAGATACCAGAGATGATGGGAACTGCAGATGCTGGAGAATTCCAAGATAATAAAATGTGAAGCTGAAGTGACTGAGAGACACCAGTCAGTGTACAGATATCTCCCTGAGAGAGAGGGGACTGAGAGACACCAGTCAGTCTACAGATACCTCCCTGTGAGAGAGGGGAATGAGAGAGTCCAGTCAGTGTACAGACATCTCCCTGAGACAGAGAGAGAAGGGAATGAGAGGCACCATCAGTGTACAGATATCACCCTGAGAGACTTGACAGAGAGACACCAGTCAGTGTACAGATATCTCCCTGAGAGAAAGAGGGGACTGAGAGACACCAGTCACTGACAAGATATCTCCCTGAGAGAGAGTGGACTGAGAAACACCAGTCAGTGTACAGATATCTCCTGAGAGAGCGGGGACTGAGAGACACCAGTCAGTGTACAGATATCTCCCTGAGAGAGAGGGGACTGAGAGACACCAGTCAGTGTACAGATATCTCCCTGAGAGAGAGAGGGGACTGAGAGACACCAGTCAGTGTACAGATATCTCCTGAGAGAGAGGCGACTGAGAGACACCAGTCAGTGTACAGATATCTCCCTGAGAGAGAGAGGCGACTGAGAGACACCAGTCAGTGTACAGATATCTCCCTGAGAGAGAGAGTGACTGAGAGACACCAGTCAGTGTACAGATATCTCCCTGAGAGAGAGAGTGACTGAGAGACACCAGTCAGTGTACAGATATCTCCCTGAGAGAGAGGGGGATCACTGAGAGACAGCAGTCAGTGTACAGATACCAGAGATGATGGGAACTGCAGATGCTGGAGAATTCCAAGATAATAAAATGTGAAGCTGAAGTGACTGAGAGACACCAGTCAGTGTACAGATATCTCCCTGAGAGAGAGGGGACTGAGAGACACCAGTCAGTCTACAGATACCTCCCTGTGAGAGAGGGGAATGAGAGAGTCCATTCAGTGTACAGACATCTCCCTGAGACAGAGAGAGAAGGGAATGAGAGGCACCATCAGTGTACAGATATCACCCTGAGAGACTTGACAGAGAGACACCAGTCAGTGTACAGATATCTCCCTGAGAGAAAGTGGGGACTGAGAGACACCAGTCACTGACAAGATATCTCCCTGAGAGAGAGTGGACTGAGAAACACCAGTCAGTGTACAGATATCTCCTGAGAGAGCGGGGACTGAGAGACACCAGTCAGTGTACAGATATCTCCTGAGAGAGCGGGGACTGAGAGACACCAGTCAGTGTACAGATATCTCCCTGAGAGAGAGGGGACTGAGAGACACCAGTCAGTGTACAGATATCTCACTGAGAGAGGGAATGAGAGACACCAGTCAGTGCACAGATATCTCCTTGAGAGAGGGTGTACTTAGAGACACCAGTCAGTGTGCAGATATCTCCCTGAGAGAGAGGGGCCTGAGAGACACCAGTCGGTGTACAGATATCTCCTCGAGAGAGAGAGGGGACTGAGAGACACCAGTCAGTGTACAGATATCGCCCTACGAGACAAGGGAATGAGGGACACCAGACATTGTACAGATATCTCCCTGAGAGAGACAGGGGACTGAGAGACACCAGTCAGTGTACAGATATCTCCCTGAGAGAGAGGGGACTGAGAGACACCAGTCAGTGTACAGATATCTCCCTGAGAAATAGGGACAGGCAAACACAAATATCTGTGAAAGGGAGAAATGATTTCGAGGCACTGCTCAGTTTACAGTTATCTCACTGACAGAGGGAGGGATCAAGAGACTCTGATCTATGGACAAGCATCTCTGTGGGAGAAAGAATCACTGTAAAACACCAGTTAGAGTGCAGGCATCTCCCTGACAGAGAATCACTGTAAAACACCAGTTAGAGTGCAGGCATCTCCCTGACAGAGACAGGAGGCTGAGTGATACTGCCCTGTGAACAGATACCTTCCTGAGAGAAAGGGAGAGGTGGCTGAGAGACACCAGTCAGTGTACACATATCTCATTGAGATAGGAGACTGAGCGACACCAGTCAGTGTACAGATATCTCCCTGAGAGAGAGAGGGGAATGAGAGACACCAGTCAGTGTGCAGATATCTCATTGAGATAGGAGACTGAGAGACACCAGTCAGTGTACAGATATCTCCCTGAGAGAGAGAGGGGAATGAGAGACACCAGTCAGTGTACAGATATCTCCCTGAGACAGATGGGAATGAGAGACGCCAGTCAGTGTGCACATCCCTCCCTGAGAGAGGAAGCGAACGAAAGACACCAGTCCGTGTACAGATATCTCCCTGAGAGAGAGAGGAGACAGAGAGACACCAGTCAGTGTACAGATATCTCCCTGAGAGACAGAGGGGACTGAGAGACACCAGTCAGTGTACAGCTATCTCCCTGAGAGAGAGGGGACTGAGAGGCACCAGTCAGTGTTCAGATATCTCCCTGAGAGAGACGGGGTACTGAGAGACACATGTCAGTGTACAGATATCTCCCTGAGAGAGAGTGGGAATGAGAGACACCAGACAGTGTACAGATATCTCCCTGAGAGAGAGAGGACTGAGAGACACCAGTCAGTGTACAGATATCTCCCTGAGAGTGAGAGGGGACTGAGAGACACCAGTCAGTGTACAGATATCTCCCTGAGAGAGAGAGGGGACTGAGAGACACCAGTCAGTGTACAGACATCTCCCTGAGAGTGAGAGGGGACTGAGAGACACCAGGCAGTGCACAGATATCTCCCTGAGAGAGAGAGGGGACTGAGAGACACCAGTCAGTGTACAGATATCTCCCTGAGAGAGAGAGGGGACTGAGAGACACCAGTCAGTGTACAGATATCTCCCTGAGAGAGAGAGGGGACTCAGAGACACCAGTCAGTGTACAGATATCTCCCTGAGAGAGAGAGGGGACTGAGAGACACCAGTCAGTGTACAGATATCTCCCTGAGAGTGAGAGGGGACTGAGAGACACCAGGCAGTGCACAGATATCTCCCTGAGAGAGAGAGGGGACTGAGAGACACCAGTCAGTGTACAGATATCTCCCTGAGAGAGAGAGGGGACTGAGAGACACCAGTCAGTGTACAGATATCTCCCTGAGAGAGAGAGGGGACTCAGAGACACCAGTCAGTGTACAGATTGTGTCTGTCTCTCTCTCTCTCTCTCAAGGAGATATCTGTACACTGGCTGGTGTCTCTCAGTACCCCCTCTGTCAGGGATATATCTGTACACTGACTGCTGTCTCTCAGTCCCCTGTCTCTCTCAGGGAGATATCTGTACACTGACTGGTGTCTCTCAGTCCCCCCCCCTCTCTCTCTCTCTCAGGGAGATATCTGCACACTGACTGGTGTCTCTCAGTCCCCTCTCTCTCTCAGGGAGATATCTGTACACTGACTGGTGTCTCTCATTCCCCTCTCTCTCAGGGAGATACCTGTGCACTGACTGCTGTCTCTCATTCCCCCTCTCTCACGGAGATATCTGTATACTGACTGGTGCATCTCATTTCCCCTCTCTCAGGGCGATATCCAAACACTGACTCGTTTCTGTCAGTCCCCTCTCTCTCAGAGAGGTAGCTGTACCTTGAGTGGTTTCTCTCAGTCCCGTCTCCCTCACCGAGATAATTGATTGCTGTCTGGTGTCTCTCATCTCCCAGATATCTCCGAAGTCCCTGTCCTGGAAGAACTAAAGGTTTTATTAGTGTAAAGAAGAGATGACTGAAAGAGAGACAGAGAGAGACTGCGAGACATCAGCCATCATTCAGATACCTCTCTGAGAAAGAGAGAGATTAAGAGACACTATCCAGTGTTCAGATATCTCCCTGACAGCGACACCAGTCAGTGTACACATATGTCCCTGAGAGAGGGGACACTGAGAGACACCAATTTACATGTCTTTTCCTCTCTCTGCCTCATGTCTCATCAATTCCCTCTCATGGTCTTATTTTGCAGTTCCCCAGGTGCTGAAATCATGTTCACAATTCATTGAAGAACATGGGATTGTTGATGGAATTTATCGACTGTCTGGGATATCATCAAACATCCAGAAATTGCGGTAAAATCACAGTCACTGCCTGGCCCTGTCCAATCCCTTGCTCTCAGCCTCCTTCTGTCTCTCTCGTTATCTTCATCTGCCTATTCCTGATCTGCTTCTCTTATTACTGTCTTTCTCTGTTACACCACATTGTTTGGTCAATGCTCCCCTCATCTTCTCCCTGTGTCTGACTCACTCCATTTCACTCTATACATCTCAGATCCTCTTTGTCCTTCTTTTGCTTCTGTGTGTGTTTGATGAGCAATCTTTCTTTTGTCGCTCTATCTTAACTCTCTTTTTATGGTCCAGTGTCTGTTTTTCCTTCTGTCTCTCCCCTGTCATTATGTTTCTATGCCTCGTTTCACCAGACAAAGAGGCTACACTCCGAAAGCTTGAGGTTTCAAATAAACCTGTTGGACCATAACCTGGTGTTGTGTGATTTCTGACCCTGTCCATCCCAATCCAACCCCAGCACCCCTACATCATGCCACTTTTTCAATCTATCTTTATTGCTCTCTTCCACTTTCAGATGGGAATTCTTTCTCTATCTCTTTCTCTGTCATTCTCCCTCCCTCAATTTCAGTGTCTCTTCCGTTCACTCAATTGAATTCTATTCTTTCCTCCATCCCTGTGTGCTTGTTTCTGTTTCTCTCTCTCTCTCACTGCGTTTCAGTCTCACTTTCTCCAGCAATGTTTCAATCTCTCTCTGCGTCTCTCTCTATATCTGTGTCCCATCCATCTCTCTCTCTCTCTGTGCCCATCATTTTTCCTCTCTCTGCACCCCTCTCTCTCTCTCTCTCCATGTGCCCCTGTCTCTCTCTCTCTGTGCCCATCTTTTTCCCTCTCGCTGTCTCTATCTCTCTGACCATCTCTCTCTCTTTCTGTCTCTCTAGCTCATTTGGTTTGAATTCACTTCATTTGTTGTCTCTCCTCTTTCCTCCCACAGACAGGAGTTTGACACTGAAAAAACTGCTGATCTGACCAAGGATGTTTACTTGCAGGACATTCACTGTGTCAGTTCACTTTGTAAAGCATATTTCCGAGAATTACCAAACCCATTACTTATGTACCAGCTCTACGACAAGTTTGCAGTAAGTTCATCAATGACTTTCCTCTGGGTATTAGATACTGAATAAAGCTTCCTCTACACTGTCCCCATCAAATACTCTCAGGACAGGTACAGTACAATATGAGAAACAGAGTAAAGCTCCATTACACCTTGACTTAGAAAACAGGAGTACACCATTTGGCCTTTGAACCTGCTCCCCCCATTCCATATGGTTGTGACTGATCATCCAACACAGTCCCCTGCTCCCACTTTCTCCCCATGCCCTCTGATCCCTTGAGCCCTACAAACTATATTGAACCCCTTCCAGAAAACATTCAAGGTTTTGGCCTCAGCTCCGTTCTGTGACAGAGAATTCCACAGGCTCCCCACTCTCTGGGTGAAGACATTTCTCCCCTTTACAGTCTGAAATGGCCTACCGTGTATCCTTAGATTGTAACTCCCTGGTTCTGGACTCCCCAGTCATCGGGAACATCCGTAGTGTGTTGACCCTGCCTCGTCCTGTCAGAATTTTACAGGTTTCTATGAGAATCCCCCCTCATTCTTCGAACCTCCAGTGAATATAACCGACCCCAGTCTCTCTTCATAGGTCAGTCCTGCCATCCCAGGATACAGTTTGGTGAACCTTTGCTGCACTCCCTCCATCACCAGAATGTTTTTTCTCAAATAAGGGGGTCGAAACAGCGTGCAATCTTCCCAGTGTGGTGTCACCAAGGGCCCTGTACAATTGCAGGAAGACATTCCTGCTCCTGTACTCCAATCCTCTCGTTAGGAACACTAACATACCATTTATCTCCTTCAACGCAATTGACCCTCCAACAGTGCGGCGCTCCCTCAGCACTGACCCTCGGACAGTGTGGCACTCCCTCAGCACTGACTCTCCGATAGTGCGGCGCTCCCTCAGCACTGACCCTCGGACAGTGTGGCGCTCCCTCAGCACTGACTCTCCGATAGTGCGGCGCTCCCTCAGCACTCACCCTCTCCAGCTGCAATGCTTACTTTCAGCACCTGGTGTACAAGGGACACCCAGCTCTCATTGTACCTCCGCACCCCGCCCCCAATCTATCTCCATTCAGATAATGATCTGCCTTCCTGCATTCACTCCCAGCAATCCACATTATACTGCATTAGTCCATTCACTCAGCCTGTTCACATCGCACTGTGACATTTCGGCAGCATCTTCCCCACAGCTCACCCTCCCACCCAGCTCTGTGTCCCCTGCAAACTATTGTAAGATATTCCCTTCTGTGCTGCTGACACCTTTTATCCCCTTTATATTTTGTCATTCCAAGGATGCTGTCAACACACAACTGGAAGAGGACAGATTGCTCAAAATAAGTAGCGTCTTGAAGGACCTACCACCCAGCCATTACAGGTACGCAGGCAAGCGATTCGTTCAACAGAGCAAGCAATCATCAAGGAAACCTAATATTGTCTGAGGTTGCATATACCACTTTAGCCTGGAAACGGCCCCTGAGCATCGAATCACACTGACCCACATTTGTTCTAAAATTGCGACAGACCACAGACATAGGAGTGGAAGGCCATTCGGCCCAACCAGTTTGCTCTGCCATTTAGCGAGATAGTGCCTGACCTGGTGAATGATCAAACAGAATACAAGATTGACCTGATTGCCTTCCAAGCCTATCCCCAGCAGATCCCAATGCAATTTTCAGCAAACTGACTACTTTCCAAAAGCATGTACCTATCGTGGAAGGGAATCTGCTAACAGCACAGTGATAAATGACAGGGCAAGCAGTTTTGATCAGACTTTTTAAGAGGAAAAAATATTGGCCACAGGGTACCAGCAAGAAGTCACAAACTGTCCTGTACTGCCAACAGGACTCTTCATCCACTGACTGGGTCACAGGATCCCTGAAAGACAGAGACCCCTAAATATTGCAGTGCTCTTGGGCACTGACCCTCCAACATTGCAGTGCACCCTTACCGCTCCCTCAGCACTGACCCTCCGACAGTGCGGCGCGCCCTCAGCACTGACCCTCCAACAGTGCGGCGCTCCCTCAGCACTGACCCTCCAACAGTGCGGCGCTCCCTCAGCACTGACCCTCGGACAGTGTGGCGCTCCCTCAGCACTGACTCTCCGATAGTGCGGCGCTCCCTCAGCACTCACCCTCGGAGAGTGTGGCGCTCCCTCAGCACTGACCCTCCGACAGGGCAGCACTCCCTCAGCACTGACCCTCGGACAGTGCGGCGCTCGCTCAGCACTGACCCTCCATCAGTGCAGCTTTCTGACGGAGCAAGAGATTAGTGCTTGACTGACTCTGAAGCAGTGAGCCCTCTTGTGCCGAACCTATGAGGTAATGTTTTCCTTTCTCTCTTCCTCCCTCCAGGACACTGGAGTTTCTGATGAGGCATCTGCTCCGAATGGCTTCCCACAGCTCCAAGACCAACATGCACGCTCGGAACCTGGCTATCGTCTGGGCCCCTAACCTTCTGAGGCAAGTGACTCTGGTGAAACAATTGTGGTGACGAGAGCTCAAACCCCATGACATTGGCTGATGAGACTGTCATTCAATTCATTAATCAATGAAACGGCACAGAGGTTCAGAGGTTGGCACTTCTGTCTCACAGCGTGAGGGGCCCAGGTGCAATTCTATCTCGGGAGATTGTCTGTGTGAAGTTTACACATTCTCTCCTGTGTCTGTGTGGGTTTCTTCCCACAGTCCAAAGATGAGCAGGTTAGGGTGGACTGGCCGTGCTAAACTGTCCCATAGTGCCCAGGGATGTGCGGGTTAGGGTGGATTGGCCGTGCTAAATTGTCTCATAGTACCCAGGGATGTGCGGGTTAGGGTGGATTGGCCGTGCTAAATTGTCTCATAGAGCCCAGGGATGTGCGCGTTAGGGTGGGTGGGCCGTGCTAAATTGTCCCATAGTGCCCAGGGATGTGTGGGTTAGGGTGGGATTGGCCGTGCTAAATTGTCCCATAGTGCCCAGGGATGTACAGGTTAGGGTGGGTTGGCCGTGCTAAATTGTCCCATAGTGTCCAGGGATGTGAGGGTTAGGGTGGATTGGCCGTGCTAAATTGTCCCATAGTGCCCAGGGATGTGCGGGTTAGGGTGGATTGGCCGTGCTAAATTGTCCCATAGTGCCCAGGGATGTGCAGGTTAGGGTGGGTTGGCCGTGCTAAATTGTCCCATAGTGTCCAGGGATGTGTGGGTTAGGGTGGGATTGGCCGTGCTAAATTGTCCCATAGTGCCCAGGGATGTGTGGGTTAGGGTGGGATTGGCCGTGCTAAATTGTCCCATAGTGCCCAGGGATGTGCAGGTTAGGGTGGGATTAGCCGTGCTAAATTGTCCCATAGTGCCCAGGGATGTGCAGGTTAGGGTGGGATTAGCCGTGCTAAATTGTCCCGTAGTGTCCCAGGTTAGGTGGATTAATCATGGGAAATGCAGGATAACAACGATAATGTAGAGGGGTGGGGATGCTCTTTGGAGGGTTTGTGTGGTCTCGATCAGCTGAATGCCCTGCTTTCACACTGTGCAGGGATTCTACAAAGATGTAGAACTCCCATTTCTCACAATTATCATGAAAATAGCCAATTCCATAAAAGCCCATCTGATTTGCTGATGTCCTCTGGAGTTGGAATTCTGCCTTTGCATTTTGGTCTGACTCTAGACCCTCAGAAACATAGCACTTCATGGACAACCCCCCCCCCCCCGCCCCGCCCAAAATGGCCCAGCTAACTCCTGGTATTGCCAACTATGGCCCACCAATTGCTATTGGTGACTGATTACCAATAGAAGCCTCACCTCAAAGATTGATTTCTTGATGTCAAAATACCCTCGGCAAGATCCCATTCAATGTCTGGACAGGCTTTTGGAGGGGATGGGGGTAGGAGACAGCTGCAGTGGTGTATATTCTAATCCCACATTTTTTGGGTGGCCTAAGGGAAGAGCGAAAATTGAGACTAGGTAAGAAATTGTTGAGGTAATGATACAGCTGCAAACAGGTTGGAAGGGCTGAATGGCCTCCAGAAAGTCTTGTTGCTTATGATCCTGGCCTGTGCAGCCAGAAAAAGATGCAGAACAGAGGCATAGAGGAAAGAGATGAGGGTCAAAGGCTGGTTTAATCTCTGGTTTCTTCAATACCTCTGCCCCTCACCAAATACCTCCCTCCCCCCAGGTCCAAGGAGATTGAATCATCGGGATTTAATGGAACAGCAGCATTCATGGAGGTCCGCGTCCAGTCCATTGTTGTCGAGTTCATCTTGAATCATGTGGAGCAGCTATTTGACCACAAGAACCTCACTCCAGATCCTGGTAATGATGCCACAGAATCCATCCATCCCTCCCTCTGCCTGTCCTTAAATCCCTACCGACACACCATCTACCCAATCCCTCAATCCATAGATTCACCTTCTCTTGAATCCCTCAATCCACTGACCAACCTTCTTCTCAATCCATTCCCCCTGCTTCTCCCCAATCCCTCAATCCACTGACCCATCACCTCCTCAATCCCTAAACCCCAATCCTTCCATTTCTTGAAACATCCTATTGCCTCTCATGTCTCTCTCATGCTCTCCTCTTTCCCACCTTCGCTCCCTTCTCTGTTCTACCCTCCTTAAAAAGTCATCAGGCAGAGTCAACATGGTTTTGTGAAAGAGAAAACAGATTTGGCTAATCTGTTGGAGCTGTTTGAGGGGGTAACGTGCTGTGGAGCGGGGGAGCTGGTCAATATACTAAACATTAGATTTTCAGGATGCATTTGTTAAAGTGCTTCATTACAGGTTATTTTGGAAGATAAGTGCTCATGATGTAGGGGATCGCATACTAGCATGGCTAGAAGGTTGGCTGGCTAACAAAACCAGTTGTTTTGAGGAAGGTCACCGGACCCAAAACGTTAACTTGATTTTCCCTTCACAGATGCTGCAAGACCTGCTAAGCTTTTCCAGCAACTTTGATTTTGTTCCTGATTTACAGCATCTGCAGTTCTTTCGGTTTTTAACAAAAACAGAGAGTAGGTGTAACTGGGTCTTTCTCAGGTTGGCATTATGTAATGAGTGGTGTTCGGCAAGGATCAGTGCTGGGGCCATCACTTGTTACAGTCCATATTAATGGCTTGGATGAAGGGTTGCTAAATTTGTGGAGGACACAGGGTGGGCAGGAAAGGATATTATGAAGTGGGCACAAGGAGATATTAATAGGTTACAAAAACTCCTGAGTTCTGAGGAAGGGTCACTGGACCAAAACGTTAACTCTTTTTTCTCCTCCACAGATGCTGCCAGGCCTGCTGAGCTTTTCCAGCAACTTTGCTTTTGTTCCTGATTTACAGCATCTGCAGTTCTTTTGGTTTTCTAATTAATGGGTTAACTGAGTGGGCACGGGTATATGATATTGGAATGTATGAAATCATCCATTTTATCAGAAAGAACCAAATAAAAAAGAAGTGCATTTTGGTGACGGGTTGCAGAGCGCTGAGATGCAGAGTGATCTTAGTGTCTGGGTGCATGGACCATAATAGGTTAGAATGCAGATATAGCAAGCAACAGAGGAAACTAACAGAATGATATTGCTTATTTTGAACGGAGCTCAATGCAAAAGTAGTAAAATTATGCTTCAATTTTACGGCTCTGGTTTTGACCATATCTGATATACTGTATCGGTCACCTTATTTCAGCAAGGATATCAATGATTTCGGAGACAGTTCAGAGAAGGTTTATCAGAATTACATCTGGAATGAGCAGACTGCCTTATGACTATAGGTTGTACAGCTAGACATGTACCTGCTGGAGTTTCGAAGAGTATGAGGGGGTTTGTTCGAAACTTGCACAATCATCAGGAGTTTTGGCAGGTCAGGTGCGTAAGATGAACGGCTGAGGATCCTGGGATTGTATTCATTTGAGTCTAGAAGGTTGAGGGGAGATCTGATAGAAACTTACAAGATAATGTATGGCTTAGAAATGGTGGACACTGGGAAGTTGTTTCCGTTAGGCAGGGAGACTAGGACCCGTGGGCACAGCCTTAGAATTAGATGGGGTAAATTTAAAATAGAAATGAGGAAACACTTCTTCAGCCAGAGAGTGGTGGGCCTGTGGAATTCATTGCCATGGAGCACAGTGGAGGCTGGGATGTTAAATGTCTTCAAGGCGGAGATTGATAAATTCTTGATCTCACAAGGAATCAAGGGCTACGGGGAGAGTGCAGGGAAGTGGTGTTGAAATGCCTTTCAGCCATGATTAAATGGTGGAGTGGACTCGATGGGCTGAATGGCCTCACTTCCACTCCTTTGTCTTATGGTCTTATGGGAAGTTCATCAGGGAATCAGCAACTAGGGGGTCACTGTTTTAAAATTTGAGGTTTACCCATTTAAATCAAAGAGGGGGGAGTTTCTGTCTCCCTTTCCCTCTCCCTTTCGGAGGGTCATAAGCTTTGCAAATTCTTTTCCTGAAAAGCTGGTAGAGTTGTTGTCCTTGAATATTTTTACAGCAGAGGTGGATACATTATTTTTAGGGAAGGCCTGAAATGTTATGGAGGAAACATGTAATAATTGTGTCTTACTGAATGGGGGAGCAGCCCTGACTGGCCTACTTTCTGTCAAATACATGGCTGTGCATATATTCTCCCTTCCTCTCTCACTCCCTCTCTCCCTCCCATTTTCCTCTCAATAGTCTCTTCACATTCTCCCCCTCTCGCCTTTCTACCATCTCCCTGCCCTTCCTTCTCTTCATTTTTATCTCTATTTAATCATGTGCCTCATTGTATCTTGCTTTCTCCCCATCTCTTCCTCTCTCTCACCCTCTCATGGTCCATTCTCTGTTTCCAATCGGTCCTGTCCATGTCTGCTCCTTTTTTCCCACCCTGCCTGTATGAGACCATAAGAAATAGGAAGAGAAGCAAGCCACATTTAGCCCCTCAAGCCTGCTGCACTATACAATAGGACCATGGCTGATCTGATATTCTTCACATTCGCTTTCCTGCCCTTTATCTGTAACCCTTGATTCCCAGACTGATCAAGAATACCTCAGCCTTAAATATACAAAAGGGCTCTGTCCCCACAGCTCTCGGGGCAAGGAGTTCCGAAGATCCACAATTCTCAGAGAAGAAATTCTTCCTCATCTCGATCCTAAATTGGTGCCCCTTTATTCTGAGACTACATTGTCTAGCGCTAGACCCTTCCATGAGGAAACATCCTTTCAGCATTTAACCTGTCAAGCCCCTTAAGAATCCGATACATGTCAATGAGATCACCTCTCAGTCTTCTAAACTCCTGTCAGTAGAGTCCCAACCTGTTTAACCTTTGCTCAGAAAACAATCCCTCCAGACTGGGGATCATCCTCATAAAACTTGCCTGAACAGCCTCCAATGAAATGATATCTTTTCCTCAATAAAGGGACCAGGACAGCTCACAGTACTCCAGGTGGATAGGCTGGGACTTTTTTCACTGGAGCATAAGAGGCTGAGGGGCGACCTGATAGAAGTTTATAAAATCATGAGGGGCATAGATAAGGTGAACAGCAAGGGTTCCCCATGGTGCAAGATATCAAAACTAGGGGGCATATTTTTTTAAGTTGAAAGGAGAGTGATTTAAAAAGGACATAAGGGACAATTTTTTAAAAAAAAAGTGTGGTTCCTGTGTGAACAAACTACTAAAGGAAGTGGTGGATGTATGTACAGTTACAACGGTTAAAAGATATTTGGATACGTTCATGAATAGGAAAGGTTTGGAGGGATACGGGCCAGGAGCAGGCAGGTGGGACTAGTTTAGCTTGGGAACATGGTCAGGATGGACTTGTTGGACCAAAGGGTCTGTCCTCATGTTGTAAGAATCTATGTGGTCTCACCAGCACCTTGTACAAATGTAATAAGTTCATCCCTATTCTTTCCCTCAATGTAACCCTCACATCCTCTCTCTTTCATTCCAACCTGATCCCACTCTTCTCACTATCCTACCTCCCCATTTCTTTCTTGCTCTCTCCATGCTCCCCTCAGTTATATATTTCCTCTCTCACACACATTATGTTCCCTCTCTCTTCAAGGTGTGCATTCTGATGACAAACGTAAGTCGCTTGCCTCTCCATCCTCCGCTCCAAATCTGGTCAATGAGGAGTCGGGACACCGGATCCTAGCCTCCCAGATTCCCCACATCGTGCACATGGGAGACGGACCCCCTGCAATACGGCCATACCACTCCATCATTGAGCTGCCAGAAAACAGGTAGCCACTGAGGAGGATGGCAGAGGCGATGGGCCAATCAGGATGGAGTAGGGCATGGTCATGGTAGAGGGAGTGGCAGTCTGAAAGAACATGATGTGGAGATAGGCTTATGCCTCAGCTCAGCATACTAACAAGTTTTCGAGGAATGGTTTACAGAGTGCAATCTAATCAAAGGGTTCGGAGTGGATTATGTGAAGATTAACAGATATCTGGGAGGGAGTTACAGACTGGGATCTAATTGAGGGGTTCAGGGTGGGTCATACACAGAATAGCAGATACCTGGGAGAGAGTTACAGACTGGAATCTAATTGAGGGGTTCAGAGTGGTTTATATATAGAATAACAGATACCTGGGAGTGAGTTTCAATCGAATTGTCTGGTAAATTCATGTTGGAATAATTGTTTATTGTCCTGCCTCATAACTAGGAGGAAGGGATCACTAAAGGTGAAGAAATGGAAATCAATTTTCAACCTTGGAAAATCTGGAACAGATTCAAAACGGAAAGCCTCCAGGAATGATGAGAGAGGTCAGTATGGAGAACAAGTGGGATTGACAGAAGTACAAATAAGAAGGGGGGATTTGCCCTTTTGATAAGGGAGGACATAACAATAGTGGTTAGAGAGTATATTCTTAAGAGGTCATCAAATAAGGCCATATGGTTACAACTTAGACACAAGGAGGGATGGTCATTCCATTGGGACTGTATTACAGACCCCCAAATAGCCAGCAGGTATTAGAGGAGTAGATGTGTAGAGAAAGTGCAGATCCCTGTAGGAATAATAGTGCAGTATTGGTTGGTGACTTTAATTTTCCCTGTATTGACTGGGCCACCCAGAGTGTAAAAGGCCCGGACGGGACGGAATTTGTCAAATGTGTCCAAGAAAGTTTCCTAAATCAATATGTCAATGGCCTTACTTGTGCAACACTGGATCTCCTCTTAGAAAATGAGGTTGGGTAAGTGACTGAAGTGTCAGTCAGAGAGGTTTTCGGGCCAAGTGACCATAATTCTCTTAGTTTTGACGTAGTTATGGGAAAATTCAGGACAGGTCCACAGGTTAAGATGCTAAACTGGAGCAGGGCCAATGCTGGGGCCATTTGGCAGGATCTAGCACAGGTCGATTGGGTGAGTTTGTTTCAAAGCAAAGGAACAACTGGCAAATGGGAGGCTTTTAAAACTATGATATCAAGGGTCCAGGGACAGTGTCCCCCTGTTTAGGTGAAGGGAATAGCCGGCAGATTTAGGATCCCCGGCTAACGAGGGATATTGAGATTGTGGTCAGGAAAAGAGGGCATACATTAGGTTTAAGATATCATGCTTGAGTGAATCCCTAGGATGACAATAAAAAGTTTAGATACACACCCAAGAGGGAAATCAGAAGAGCAAAAGCGGGGTATGAGACGGATCTGGCAGATAAGGTTGTAGGTAATCCCAAGAGGTTTTATAGCTATATTAAGAGTAAAAGGGCAGCGAGGGAGAGAATAGGTCCCCTTAAAGATCAGCATGGCCATCTTTGTGTGGAGCCACAGGAGATGGGGGAGATTGAGAATCACGGATACTAAGGAAATACTAAATACACAATATGTGACAGGAGGTGTTTGCAGCCTGAAAGCACATTAAGGTGGATAAGTCCCTGGGCCTCATCAAGTCCTTCCTCAGATGTTGTGGGAGGCAAAGGAACAAACTGCAGAGGCCCTTGCTGAGATTTTTGCTTCATCTTCAGTCACTGGTGAAGTTCTGGAATGAGGCTAATGTTCTTCCATTGTTTAAGAAATGCAGCAACGACAAGCCAGGAAACTACAGGCCAGTCAGCCTGACATCAGCAGTAGGCGAGTTATTGCAGAGATATGGAGGGACAGGATCAAACAACATTTGGATAGTCAATTTGGATAGACCTGCTGAACTTTTTCAGCAACTTTGTTTTTGTTCCTGATTTACAGTGACCACAGTTCTTTCAGTTTTGGTTTGGATAGTCAAGGTGTGATTAGGGATAGTCAGCATGGATTTGCGCGTGGCAAGTCACGTCTGACAGATTCTTTTAGAGTTTTTGAAGAGGTAACCAAGAGGATGGATGAGGGTAGGGCAGTAGATGTTGTCTATATGGACTTTAGTAAGATCCCACAAGGCAGGATGGTCATGAAAGTTGGTCCCATGAGATTCAGCTAATTGGATTCAAGACTGGCTGGATGGTAGGAAGCTCAGGGTGATGGTTGAAGATTATTTCTCAGACGGGAGGCCTGTGACTAGTGGTGTGCCACAGGGGTCAGTGCTGGGATTTATTTACATAAATGATCTGGATGTCAATGTACAAGGCTTGATTAGTAAGTCTGCAGATGATAACAAAGATTATCAAAAATTACAGAGGGATCTTGATCAGATGGGGAAGTGGGCTGATGATTGGCAAATACAATTCAATACAAGTAAGTGTGCGGTGTTGCATTTTGGAAAGTCAAACCAAGGCAGGACTTATACAGTGAATGGTAAGGTCCTGAGGAGTGTTGTGGAACAGAGGGAACTAGGAGTTCAAGCACATAGTTCATTGAAAGTGGCATCAGAGGAAGATGGGGTGATGAAGAAGGTTTTTGGCATGCCAGCCTTCATCAGTCAAGGCACTGAGAATGAGAGTTAGGACTTATGTTACAGTCACTGGTGAGGCTACACTTGGAGTACAGCGTACAGCTTTGGTCACCCTGTTACAGAAAATACATAGTTAAACTAGAAAGTGTGCTAAGATGATTTGTGAGGATGTTGCCAGGACCAGTCGGCTGGAGTTATTGGGAGAGGTTGACCAGGATAGGACTTGGAACATAGGAGAATCAGGGCGAGCTTATTGAGGTGTATAAAGTCATGAGGGACATAGATAGGATGTATGTATATAATCTTTTTCCCAGGTATGGGGTGTTGAAAACAGGAGGCATCGGTTTCTGGTGAGAGGAGAAAGATTTAAGGAGGACCTGAGGGGCAACTTCTTTACACAGAGAGCGGTGCTTACATGGAATGGGCTGCGAGAGAAATTGGTTTAGGCAGGTACAATAGCAACATTTTTTTAAAAAGCATTTGGATAGGTACATGGATGAGAAGGGTTTAGAGGGATATGGAACAAATGCAGGCAATTGGAACTAGCTGAGTGGGCACCATGGTCAGCCAAGACTAGTTTGGTCCGAAGGAACTGTTTCCATGCTGTATTATTCTAAGGAAGTAAGGGAACTAAGGTTTCCACAGTGATAATATTGGTAAGATGGAAGAGAGCTAGAAAAGTCAAGAGATTGTGTGTCGCAGAAAGGCGTTTGGGTTCATTGGGATTGTGTACAGTGGGGAGCGAATGGGTCTCGTTTTAGTACCTGTCTGTATTCAGCTAACCCACTAACACGCTCCTTATTCAACTGGTAACTATTCAGATGTAAAGTGCGACACAAGGAATCTGCGTCCTGCAAAGAGTATGGACTCCCTCAGCTCGGTACCTTTCACTGAAGATGGTGAGTCTCTTTGTGCCCAAGGTGGGGCCCATTTCCTAAACTAGCAACGTCACCTATCTCTCTCTGGTTGCTGAATCCTGTTTCTCTTTTTATTGCTCTTGTTTCCATCTCTTTTACCTCATGTTCTTGCTGCCTTGCAGTCTCTCTGAATCCCTTTTTATCACAATCCCATCAATTTCACTGTTCTTTCTCCTCTCTGCCCCTCCAACTATCAGTCTAGCCCTTTTCTCCACTTCACCTCCTCCATTTCCTTCCCAGGACCTGCTTGTGCACTGTTCCCTCTCTCTCAGCTTACCCTTTCATATCTCCCTCACTAATCTCATGCACCTCACTTTCTCTTCTTCCTGTCTCCCCCTCCTCACCATTTTTCCCTCCAGAAGAAATAGGAGCAGAAGTAGGCCATTCAGCCCCTCCAGCCAGGTCCACCATTCAACAAGATCACGGCTGATGGACTATCCAGTCCGCCCACAACCCCAAATAACCTAGGACTTCTCTATTGATGAAATATCTGTCCAAGTCAACCGTGAAAATATTAAATGTCCTAGCCTGCAGAGCTCTTTGGGGCAGAGAATTCCAAACACTCCACTTTCAGGGAAAGAACTCCAGCAATCTTAAATGGGAGACGCCTTATTGTAATGTGTCAGCCTCGTTCTACACTCCACTCATCAACTCAACATCCTTTTGGCATCTGACTAATTCTGACCACTCCGAAGCTTATCTTGTTGAATAAGATCACTGCATATTCTTCCAAATTCCAATGGTTATCAGCACAACCTTTACAAGACTATCCAATACATTCCAAAAATCACCCTGTGCTGAATTGCTGGCAATGAAATACAAACCTCCTTAATTAATGAGACTGAAACTACATGTTCTCTGGGTGTGTTCTCATAAATAACAGATGCAGCAAAGCTTTGCAAATTTTAGTCTCCAATCTTTCACTTTCAAGATCTCCTCCTCATCCTCTCTTCCCTGGCCTCCCTTCCATAATGTCTTCTCTTCCCTCTATTCTGTCCTCTCTTTTCTCTGATTTGCTTTATCTCCCCATCAGTCTCTTTCTTTCCCTCAATCTCTTCATCTCTCCATCAAATTGTCGCTTTCCCTCTCTCCCATCCTCTCCTACACCCACTCTACCTCTCCCTCAGTAACGACTGCCTCCCTCTCTCTCTTCCCCCTTCTCCATCACTGTCATCCCTCTCGCATGCAGGCAGCTCTCTGTCAGTAACTGTTACCTTCCCTCACTCTGCAGGCCTCCCCCCCTCTCTCTCCCCCACCCCGTCAGTAACTGTTACTTTCCCTTCCCTGTGCAGGTAACTCTCCAGGGCTGGATGACCACCAGTCCCACCGCAGCCCCAGTGACCGTCGTGACAGCTTTGGGTCCATACATTTTGCCTCCCCGGACCGCCACACTCCAGCCTTTTCCTCCCTGGACCCAGAGCTGTTGCTTGACCGGGGTGTCATGGAGGCAGCGGTACTGCGCACAGGATTGGATTCTCCTCGCTCGGCCAAGGCAGCCAGGCAGAGGGCCGAAAAGCGGGCAGCAATGCACATCTCAGGCCCATTCTCGGTCAGTCTCCCTGAACATGTGTCCTCACTGCTCAAAGCCACAGAGCAGGGAGCCGGGAGCATCAGGGGACCAGAAGACTCGCAGGATCAGAGCAGTGCTGAGGAACAGGAGGACAATGATGATGAGGAGGAGGATGAGGATGATGCTCCCCGTGAACTGGTCGCAGAGGTGGTGCAGGTCGAACAGAAGGCAACAGAAGGGCACGGTGAGACACAGAGGGATACAGACTGAAAGTGAGCCAAGAGAGTGACAGAGACAGAAAAAGAAACTGATGCAGTGGGGGGGTGGGGGGGAAGAGAAACACAGGGAGACAAGGAGGGAGATAGGGTAGAAATAGCTGCAGAAAGGAGAGAGGAAGAGAGTAAGAAAGACAGTGTGCAAGATTTGACAAAGATAAACATTGGGAGATGGGCTGAGAGAGACACAGTTGAACAAAGAGAGAGAGAGAGATGGATGCAAAGAGAAAGGGAGAATACGGATACAAAGACAGACATGGATGGAAAGAGAGATATTGATGGAGAGAGACAGAGAGAAACAAATGGTCACACAGATGGAGGGAGGGGTGGAGAGAGAGTGAGGTAGTTCAGAGACAGAGACAGATGGAGAGAAGGGGAGAAAAGATGGATAGAGAGGGGTACTGACAGAAAACAGACACATTGATGGGGAGACAGAGATGGATGAAGGGAGAGATGGGTCAAGAGAAATGGATGAAGAGACAGATGGAATAACAGGATGTGGAGAAATCTGTCTCAACTTTTTAAGTAACACAACATAGGTATTAAAGTTATTGTAGAGCAGTAAGACTATGCTATTTACTCTGTCTGCAGATTAAGGTGCAGTGATGGCCCTCAGTAGTGTGATGAGCTCTTCCTGCCAGATATGGGAGCTTAAGGAGACTTTCAATGTTCCTGTTGATTATGTGTTTGGTTGTGAATCCTATCGGATCAAACGGGTTAAATGCTGCGGCATTTAGAAGCAATGAGGAACTTACAGGAACCAGGAATTGCGATGGATGGCAATTTCATAAAATGAAAAAATGCAGTTTCAGTCAAGCAGATGGGTTACCTCTAGAAAAGGTAGCAGAGACAGGCAGGAGTCTCCTGTGGCTAATTCCATCTCAAACAAGTGTGCTGTTTTGGAAAATGTAGGGGTGATGGATTCTCAAAGAAATGTCGTACTGACATCCAGATTTCTGACAGCAGCTTGACCCGCTGTGATTTCCAGCATTTTTTTGTTTTCAGGTAATAAGAATGAGGGGTACATCAGGTTCCAGGCAATCAATTGGGATAGGGGACTCAGTCAGAGGCACAGACAGACAGTTCTGCAGCCAGCAGAATGGTGTGCTGCCTCCCTGGTGTCAGGGTCAAGGATGTCTCAAGGGCAGACTGGCCAGTAGGAGGTTGTTGTACACATTGGTACCAATGATTAGGAAGAGAAAAGGATAAGGTTCTGAATAGAGAATATCGGAAATGAGGCAAGAGGTTTAAAAAAAAATGGGTTCTTGAGGGTTGCAATGTCT
Source organism: Stegostoma tigrinum (assembly GCF_030684315.1). Lineage (NCBI taxonomy): Eukaryota > Metazoa > Chordata > Chondrichthyes > Orectolobiformes > Stegostomatidae > Stegostoma > Stegostoma tigrinum. The sequence goes on along the minus strand of NC_081399.1, from coordinate 9,685,414 downwards.
GGACTAATCCCAGTGCCACCTGCTGGTGACAGTAGGAATAGGATAGAGCAGATCAATGCATGGCTGGCGAGCTGGTGTTGGGGGGTGCAGGGATTTGCATTTTTGGATCATTGGAATCTCTTCTGGGGCAGAAGTGACCTGTTAATAAGGGGGATAGGTTGCACCTGAATTGGGAAGGGCCAATATCCAGGTGGGAAGATTTGCTCATACATTTGGGAGGATTTAAACTTGATAGATGGGCCGAGAAGTGGCAGATGGAGTTCAGTTTAAATAAATGTGAGGTCTTGCATTTTGTGAGGTCATATCAGGGCAGCACTCACACACCTAACGGTAGGGCTCTGGGGTGTGTTGCCAAACAAAGAAATCTAGATTCATAATTGCTTGGAAGTGGAGGTGCAGGTGAACAATGCGGTGAAAGCGGTGTCTGGTACACTGGCCTTTATTGGGTAGTGAACTGAGTATAGGAGTTGGGAGTCATATTGCAGCTGTACTGGACAATGGTGAGGTCATTTTCGGAACATGTATTCAATTCTAGTCTCCTTACTAGATGGAGGATGTTGTTAAACTTGAAATTGTTCAGAAAAAATTTACAACGATGTTGCTCAACTTGGAGGGTTTGAGCTATCAGGAGAGGTTGAAGAGGTTGGGGCTATTTTCCCTGGAGCGAAGATTGAGGGGTGGCTTTATACAAGTTCATTAAATCACGAGGGGTACAGATAGGGTGAAAAGGTAAGGTCCTTTTCCCGGGATAGGGAAGTCCAAAACTTTGTTTTTGTGTTGATTTGTTATTGTTGCATGTACCTAGGTCCAGTGAAACGTTTTATTTTGCATTTGGTAAGGTAAGAAGGGAAAGATTTATAAAGGACTTAAGGGGCAACTTTTTCCCACAGAGGGTGGTGTGTGTATCAGATGAGCTGCCAGAGGAAGTGGGTACAATTAAAACAGTTAAAAAGGCACCTGAATGGGTAAATGAATAGAAAGGATTAAGACGGATAAGGGTCAAATTCTGGCAAATAAGCCTAGATTAATTTAGGTCTGTACACACAGGTTGGACTGAAGGTCTGTTTCCATGCTGTACACCTCTATGAGAAAGTTACAGAGAGAGGGACAGAGAGTAATGCAAATGGACCGGTTTGGGGCGGGGGCGGGGGCGGGGGGGGGGGGGGGGGGGAGAAAAAAAGAGAGCAAGAGAGAGAGAGAGAGAAATGGACAGGGAGGGAGAAAGATGGACAAAGAGAGCAAGAGAAATGGAGAAAGACATGAATTGGAGGGAGAGAAGTCAGAGGGAATGAGACAGTGTAAGTAACTGAGATGGAGAGATAGACAGAGGCAGACAAGACTGACAGAGAAATCAGAAGTAGAGTCAGATAGCATGAAGAAGAAAGTCAGCAGCAGAGATTGAAACATAGAATGAAAGAGGCAGACTGATTCTCTCACTCCATTTTCCCCTAGACACTCTGCAGGGTCTGCCAATCAATTCCGAGATCACGTTGGAGCTACAGGACACTTTCTCGTTTCTCGACACACAGGACACATCAGAGCTGGGAGACGGCGAGACTGACTACCCAGGGGAGCTGGGAATGCCACTCAGGACGCCTGAGGAAATGGAGCCATATGATTACTACATCCAGAGCTGCCACGAAAGGAGCGGGATGCTAGAAATGAGCATTGAGTCAGAGCTGATGGATCTTGAGCTGGATGGCAGAGAGCTAACAGCTTACGACAGTCAGGTAAGGGAAGATCATAGTTATGATCTGGTGCCTTTGGTAATCACCTGGGCCATCATATTTCCCACCAGCCAACCCTCCTCTACACAACCTCCCACTTCTAATAAGTCAATAAGACCTAAAACAGTAAGCCACTCAGCCCATTGAGTCTGCTCCATTGTTCAATGAGAATGTGGCTGATCTTACAATCCTCAACTCAATTTCTTTGTTTAATCCCTTTAACAGTTGATTCCCTTCCTGATTAGAAATCTATCTCAGCCTAGAATATACTTAATGGCCCAGCCTCGACAGCCCTCTGCAGTAAAGAATTACACAGATTCACTCCCCTCTAAGATAAGAAATTCCTCCTCATTTCTGTCTCGAAAGGGCCACTCCTTACTCAGATTATATCCTCTGGTTCCAGATTCTTCCACAAAGCGAAACAACATCTGCACTTCTCCCTTGTCAGGTCCCCTAAGAATCTTATATGTTTCTTCTTCTTCAAAAGGTCCAACAAATTCAGGCTCAACCTACCCCAATCTCTCCTCATCAGACAGTCCCTCCATCCCCGGGATCAGCCAAGTGAACCTTCTCTGGACTGCCCCTGATGTCAGTCTGTCTTTCCTTAGATGAGGGGCACACAATTGCTCACAATATTCGAGCTGTGGTCTTGTGTAGTTCTCGCATGACTGCCCTGCTTTGAGACTCCATTCGCTTTGAAATAAAGGGCAACGTTCCATTTGCCTTCTGTATTACCAACTGAACTTGCAAGTTAGCTTTTTGTGATTTATACACAAGGATCTCCCCAAACCTCTCTACAGACTTACTCCATTTATATGTTCAGTTTCTCTGTCAATCTGCCAGCGTGCATTACCTCTCATTTTCCCACATGGTCGTCCACCTGCCAAATTGATGCCCACTCTGTTAACTTGACTATAAACCTCTGCAGACTCTGTCACCCTCACCACTTGCCTTCCCACCTAATTTTGTGTCAGCCACAAACTTAGCTAAAGCACACTCACTTTCCTCATCCAAATCATTAAAATATTGCAAATAATTGTGGCCCCAGAACTGATTCAAGTGGCACTCCACTAGTTACCATTTGCCTAACTGAAAATGACCCCATTATCTCAACTGTCTATATTTAGCCAATTCTTTATCCATACTAATATACCAGCACCAACTCTACGAGTTCTTATCTTATGAAGTAGCCTAATATGCGGCATCTCATTGAACATCTTTGGAAATCCAAATATATTACTTCTATTAGTTCTTCTTTATCTATTCTGACTGTCACCTGCTGAAAGAATTGTAATAAATTGGTCAGGTATATCTTTCCCAAACATGAAGGCATGTTGGCTCTGCTTGATTATATTTTAAAGAGAGGTACAAGGTGAGATGCCACCTGAATGTCTGTGAAGAAAGCTGGTTGGCCTTTCTGATACACCTGGTCGGCCTTTCTGATACACCTGGTCAGGCCCCAAGGAATTATCCACCTTTTAAGCGGTTTAAGACATCCAGCACCATATGGACATTTTTTAAAGCTTTCACTGTTTATTTCTCTAAATTTTCTTGCTTCCATATCCTTGCCCACAGTAAGTACTGATGCAAAATACTTGTTCAATATCTTACCCATCTCCTGGGGTTCCACACATAGACAGCCTTGTTGAGCTTTAAGGGGGCCCTATTTGCCAAAGCTCTCTTATGTCTCCTTCTTGCCTTCCTGGTTTCCCTCACGTATACTCTTACTGTCTTTCTACTCCACTAAGGATTCGCTCTCATCCCAGCTGTCTTTCCTGCCCAGAGCCTCAACTTCCCTAGTCAGCCAGCATTCCCTACGCCTACTAGCCTTGCCCTTCACACTAACAGAACCATATTGCCTCTAGGCTCTCGTCTCATTTTAGAGAGCCTCCCACTTCCCCCGAAGAATGTTTCGCTATAAATATTCGCTTGAAAAATGCCTGGAAAGTGGAACAGACACATTATATGTTTCTTCTTCTAAACTTCAACCATAGGCCCAACCTGCCCAATCTCTCCTCAAACAGTACCCCCATCCCCGGGATCAGATGCGTGAATTTTCTCTGGACTGCCTCTTATGCCAGTCTGTCAGGCGCTACACTGTTATACAGTCACAGACCTGTAAAACATGGAAACATACCCTCAGTTTAACTCGCCCACGCTGACTAGATATCTTAAATTAATCTGGTCCCATTTGCCAGTGTTTGGTCCATATCTATCGAAAATCCTTCCTACTTATGTACCCATCCTGATGCCTTTTAAATGATGTAAATGTACTAGCTTCCACCACTTCTTCTGGCAGCTCATTCCATACACACACCACCCTCCGAGAATCTTTCCCCTCTTAACTTAAACCTGTGCCATCTAATCCCTGGGTATTCATTCTATCTATGCCCCCATGATTTTATAAACTTCTGTAAGGTCACCCCTCTGGTGCTCCAGTGTATTCAGCCTCTCCCTGTAGCTCAAACCCTCCAACCCTGACAACATCCTTGTAAATCTTTTCTGAACCTTTTCAAGTTTCACAACATCCTTCCCACAGCAGGGATACCAGAATGCTGAAAGTTCTTTCCTGTGTTTGACACCAATGAAATGGTTTTCTTTGCTCCCTTCTACTCACTCAACTAGAAATAATATATCGAGTGTAACAAATAAAAGAGGACTTTGTCTCAGACTATAAATCCCAGTACCCTCAAAGGCTAACAAGACTTGCTTTTAGATAGTGTTCTTAAGACAGTAAAAATTCCATGGTGTCTCACAGTACCATAATAAAACAAAATTCAACACAGAGTAAGGCACCGGAAACATGCGATAAAGAGCCCAGTTAATGAATAATGTTTTAAGGACCATAAAAAGGAGGGAGGAGTGGACTTACAGGACCTGGAGGACATTACAGAGACAGGGATAAAGGAGTGGAGGAGGATACATTGATAGGGAGGGGTGTTGCAACTGGAGGGTTACAGAGGTAGGTAGGTAGGGGCTGGAAGTTTCAGAGGTAAGGGGGGTGTAGGGGCGGGAGGAGATTACAGAGAGAGGGAGGGGTGTTACCACTGGAGAACTAGGGATCACAGAATCCCTACAGGATGGAAACAGGCCATTCGGCCCAACATGTCCACACCATCTCTCCAAAGAACATTCCACCCAGACCCATTCCCCAACCCCTTATTTCCCCAGGTCTAATCCACCTAAACTGACCATCCCTGGGCACTACGGGAAATTTACCATGGAAAATCCACCCTAACCTGCACATCTTTGGACTGTGGGAGGAAACCAGAGCACCCAGAGTAAACTCCACATAGACAGTCGCCCAAGGCTGGAATCGAACCTGGGTTCCTGGCGCCGTGAGGCAGCTGTGCTAACCACTGAGCTACAGTGCCACCCCAAATGCAACTGATGGGGTGTTGCAATTGGAGGAGGGGGTGCAGAGGCTAGAGCTTTCAGAGGTAGGGAGTAGTGTATGGGCTGAAGGATTTTACAGATAGTGAAGGGTATAAGGTCGGGAAGGGGTTACAGAAAAAGGGAAGGTTGTTTTGACTGGAGATAACGGGGAGAAGGTAGGGAGGTTCAGCGATCATGGAGAAAGCAGGTTGGTGGACGAGCAATTAACCTTTCGGAATTGAAAGATCAGGAAGACAGTGGGTTAACTGAATTGAGAAGCTGTGTTGGCAGGAATGAGGAATCAGTGAGCAATGGGTCAGAGGATTTGAGGAATTGGAAAGAGTCTTTGTGGGTATCAGGGTAAGGTCATGGAGAGAACTGTTGAGTTATTACCCTAACACCTGCCTCTCTCCCCCCAGGTTCAATATGAGGAGTTCTCTGTTGAGCCTCCTGTTGAAGAGGTTTGGAATCTTGACGATGTTTATGAGCTCACCTCAGAGCGTAGTGGAACCCAATGGGACTGCCCCAAGGAGGCCTCATGTTCAGGAAAGGAACGTCAAGACCCTGAACTTTGTGGCACAGATCTCAGAACTCCAAGCCCCACTTCCAAGTGCGTGCAGACCAGGAATGTTGACTGCTCAACCGTGGTGTGCATTGCTGGTGGGGAGAATCCCCGAGAAGAGATCTCAGAATCCGGGAAAGTTGGATGCTCCACGGTAGCGTGCTGTACAGAGCAGCAGGATCAAAGTGAGGGGAACGCAGGCTGCTCAACTGTGGCGTGCTGCGCAGGGCAGCATGATCAGAGTGAGGTGAATAGGGGCTGCCCCACTATAGCGTGCTGCACTGAGCAGCACGATCAGAGTGAGGGAAGTGCTGGCCACTCGACCACAGCGTGCTGCATAGAACAGCACGATCAGAGAGACGGGAGCTCCGGTTGCTCGACTACAGCGTGCTGCACACAGCAGCGCGATCAGAGAGACGGGAGCTCCTGCTGCTCGACTACAGCGTGCTGCACACAGCAGCGCGATCAGAGAGACGGGAGCTCCGGCTGCCCGACTACAGCGTGCTGCACACAGCAGCGCGATCAGACAGACGGGAGCTCCGGCTGCCCGACTACAGCGTGCTGCACAGAGCAGCACGACCAGGGCGAGGGGAGCTGCGGCTGTTCCACCGAGGCAACCTTCACCGAGCAGGTCGAAACGGACGGCGAGGTGGGCCGGAGGGCACTGGCGCCCAGCCCCGCCGGTCTAGCCAGGTCCCCGGGCAGGATATACCAAGCCCGCTCACTGCCCGTGGTGCCCCCGAAGCCGCACTACGCCAAGCTGCCACCGGCGCTGAAGGGCAAGCGGCGGCCCGACAGTGCCACCCACCCCGATGTCAAGCCCCGCCCACCACAGCAAGACCACGCCCACCCAGCGGACCAGGGCCCCACCCAACCCGGGGAGAGGCCACGACCCAGCGCGTCGGGACACGCCCCCGCAGAAGACAGGCCCGCCCACTCAATCGAGTCGCAGGCTCCACCCCGTCCCCGGGACCGGCCGCGGCCCGCTCCCGCCGCCCGGGCTCATGCCTGGCGGACAGCCGCCAGCCTGTCCTTCGACGAGGCGGTGGCCCTGGCCAGGCAGCAGCGCAGTAACGCCGGGGGCCGCGCCGGCAGCCTGCAGCGCGGAAACTCGGCGCCGGATACGCCGTACGACCTCCACAACCGCCTCAGCCTGCCGCATTTCCCCAGCGAGCCGGAGCGCTCGGCGGCCGGGCAGGCGGCTCGCTGCCGCTCCCTGGTGCTGGAGGCCGACGAGGCGCCGTGAGGGAACGTGGGTTTTTGGGGAGGGCGGGTTCCTCACCGTCGGTTGCAGGCGGGTTCTGCATCATGTGACAAAGGGGCGGGGGGTGTCACGTGATGTAAACACCACGGCGAGACGTTGGTCGCGAGATGCAACTGTCGCAACAGCCTGGGCGCGCCCGGGGGGGGGGGGGGTCACGTGCCTGCTCCCCACGCAGCCGCAGTGCCGTAGGCGCCGCCATTGGGACGGCCCTTCCCCCCCGCCTTCTCTTGAAGGGGGACTCCAAAGCTGCAACGTGGATCCGCGGTGTCGGGACTCCCACCGAGAAAGGTGGGCCCTTCTCTTTTTATTGTCTAATTCACTTCAAACTCACATCAGTGCAGTCGGTCCAAAGCAAAGCTGGTCTGTGAACCCTGTCAATAAAACCACAAGTGATCCCTCTCTCTGTCTCCCTCTCTCTCTCTCTCTCTCTCTGTGAAATCTCTGGGTGCAGAGAGAATTCTAATAACAGACTGGAATCTAACCGAGGGGTTCAGGGTGTGTTATATACAGAATAACAGATACCCCAGGAGGGAGTTACAGACTGGAATCTAATCGAGGGGTTCAGGGTGTGTTATATACAGAATAACAGATACCCCGGGAGGGAGTTACAGACTGGAATCTAATCGAGGGGTTCAGGGTGTGTTATATACAGAATAACAGATACCCCGGGAGGGAGTTACAGACTGTAATCTGATCGAGGGGTTCAGGGTGGGTTATATACAGAATAACAGACACCCCGGGAGGGAGTTACAGACTGGAATCTCATCGAGGGGTTCAGGGTGGGTTATATACAGAATAACAGATACCCCGGGAGGGAGTTACAGACTGGAATCTAATCGAGGGGTTCAGGGTGGGTTATATACAGAATAACAGATACCCCGGGAGGGAGTTACAGACTGGAATCTAACCGAGGGGTTCAGGGTGGGTTATATACAGAATAACAGACACCCCGGGAGGGAGTTACAGACTGGAATCTCATCGAGGGGTTCAGGGTGGGTTATATACAGAATAACAGATACCCCGGGAGGGAGTTACAGACTGGAATCTAACCGAGGGGTTCAGGGTGGGTTATATACAGAATAACAGATACCCTGGGAGAGAGTTACAGACTGGAATCTAATCGAGGGGTTCAGGGTGGGTTATATACAGAATAACAGATACCCCGGGAGGGAGTTACAGACTGGAATCTAACCAAGGGGTTCAGGGTGGGTTATGTTTCGAATAACAGATACCCCGGGAGGGAGTTACATACTGGGTTCTAATCGAGGGGTTCAGGGTGGGTTATATACAGAATAACAGATACCCCGGGAGTGAGTTACAGACTGGAATCTAATCGAGGGGTTCAGGGTGGGTTATATACAGAATAACAGATACCCCGGGAGGGAGTTACAGACTGGAACCTAATTGAGGGGTTCAGGGTGGGTTATATACAGAATAACAGATACCCCGGGAGGGAGTTACAGACTGGAATCTAATCGAGGGGTTCAGGGTGGGGTTTGCATAGAATAACAGATACCCCGGGAGGGAGTTACAGACTGGAATCTAATCGAGGGGTTCAGGGTGGGTTATATTCAGAATAACAGATACCCCGGGAGTGAGTTACAGTCTGGAATCTAACCGAAGGGTTCAGGGTGGGTTATATACAAATAAAAGATACCCCGGGAGTGAGTTACAGACTGGAATCTAACCGAGGGGTTCAGGGTGGGTTATATACAGAATAACAGATACCCCGGGAGGGAGTTACAGACTGGAACCTAATCGAGGGGTTCAGGGTGGGTTATATACAGAATAACAGATAACCCGGGAGGGAGTTACAGACTGGAATCTAATTGAGGGGTTCAGGGTGGGTTATGTATAGAATAACAGATACCCCGGGAGGGAGTTACATACTGGAATCTAATCGAGGGGCTCAGGGTGGGTTATGTATAGAATAGCACATACCCCGGGAGGGAGTTACAGACTGGAATCTAATCGAGTGGTTCAGGTTGGGTTATATACAGAATAATAGATACCCCGGGAGGGAGTTACAGACTGGAATCTAATCGAGGGGTTCAGGGTGGATAATGTATAGAATAACAGATACCCGGGAGGGAGTTACAGTCTGGAATCTAACCGAAGGCTTCAGGGTGGGTTATATACAGATTAACAGATACCCCGGGAGGGAGTTACACATTGGAATCTAATCGAGGGGTTCAGGGTGGATGATGTATAGAATAACAGATACCCCGGGAGGGAGCTACAGACTGGAATCTAATCGAGGGGTTCAGGGTGTGTTATATACAGAATAACAGATACCCCGGGAGGGAGTTACAGACTGGAATCTATCGAGGGGGTTCAGGGTGGGTTTATATCCAGTATAACAGATACCCCGCGGGAGTGAGCTACAGACTGGAATCTAATCGAGGGGTTCAGGGTGTGTTATATACAGAATAACAGATACCCCGGGAGGGAGTTACAGACTGGAATCTAATCGAGGGGTTCAGGGTGGGTTATATACAGAATAATAGATACCCCGGGAGTGAGTTACAGACTGGAATCTAACCGAGGGGTTCAGGGTGGGTATATACAGAATAACAGTTACCCCGGGAGTGAGTTACAGACTGGAATCTAACCGAGGGGTTCTGGGTGGGTTATATATAGAATAACAGATACCCCGGGAGGGAGTTACAGACTGGAATCTAACCGAGGGGTTCAGGGTGGGTTACGTATAGAATAACAGATACCCCGGGAGGGAGTTACAGACTGGAATCGAACCGAGGAGGTTCAGGGTGGGTGATATACATAATAACAGATACCCCGGGAGGGAGTTACAGACTGGAATCTAATCGAGGGGTTCAGGGTGTGTTATATACAGAACAACAGATACCCCGGGAGGGAGTTACAGACTGGAATCTAATCGAGGGTTTCAGGGTGTGTTATATACAGAATAACATACCCCGGGAGGGAGTTACAGACTGTAATCTGATCGAGGGGTTCAGGGTGGGTTATATACAGAATAACAGATACCCCGGGAGGGAGTTACAGACTGGAATCTCATCGAGGGGTTCAGGGTGGGTTATATACAGAATAACAGATACCCCGGGAGGGAGTTACAGACTGTAATCTAATCGGGGGGTTCAGTGTGTGTTATATACTGAATAACAGATACCCCGGGAGTGAGTTACAGACTGGAATCTAATCGAGGGGTTCAGGGTGGGTTATATACAGAATAACAGATACCCTGGAGTGAGTTATAGACTTGAATCTAATCAAGGGGTCAGGGTGGGTTTATTTCCAGAATAACAGATACCCCGGGAGGGAGTTTCAGACTTGAATCTAATCAAGGGGTTTCAGGTGGGTTATGTGGAGAATAACAGACACCTGGGGGTCAGTTATGTAGAGGATGTAATCAAGATGTTTATATGCTTTCAAAATATAATTACAGACAAATGTGAGTGAGTTGTAAGCTGGAATCTAACCAAGGGTTTCTGCAGTTATATGTGAAAAAAAGACCTACCTCGGTAGAAGCCCAAAGTAGAATCAAGGGGTTCGAGTGATTTGTAATTTGAATAACAGATACTGAGGATGGAAGTCCAGACTGGAATGAGAAATATTGAGGCTTGATAGGTACCTGGCAGCATGGGTTAGAAGTTGGCTGAAAGATATGAAACAGGGTAAGAACAGACTTGGCATTTCTCAGGCTAGAGACGAATTGAAAGTGGGGCTGTTGTTTGGACCCTTGCTTTTTGTGAGTTATATAAACAATTTGGATATTGGTTTTGATGGCAAAATCTCTAAATTTTCAAATTATACCAAGCCAGGGAGAATAGTGACTTGTGAGGTTTGGTGGATTGGCCATGCTAAATTTCCCCATAAGGTGCAGTGATGTGCAGGCTAGGTGGATTAACTATGGGAAATGGGAGGTTACATGGATACGGTCAGGAGGCGTGGGTGTGGGTTTGGTGCTGTCTTGAGGTTTGGTGTGGACTAAAGGGGCTGAATAGCCTGCTTCCGTGCTGTAGGGATTGTATGATTACTTCAAGGGGACATTGACAACTTTGCCAAATGGGCAGACACATGGCCGATAAATTTCAGTGGAGAGAAATATGAGATAATATGTTTTGGTTGAAGAAATACAGAAAGACAAGACAGGCTCAATGGTACAACTTTGTGCGGAGTACAAGTGCATCGGGACCAAGTGCATAATTCTCTGAACTTAGAACAGTACAGCACAGGAACAGCCAGTCAAGTTGAAAAAGTTGTGAAGAAGGCTTCTACGATCCTTGGGTTTATGAATGGAGGCATAGAGTATAATAACAAGGAAGTGATGTTCCACCTCTACAAGCCATCGGTCAGACTGCATTGCAGTATTATGTTCAGGTTTGGGCACCTTAATTAAGGAACAATGTTAAACCCCTGGGCAGATTGCAATGGAGATTTACCAGAATGATAGACAGAAATGAAGGATTTTAGATACAATGGGAAGAATATAGAAATTGGACTTATTCTCCTTACAGCAGAGAAGATTGAGAGGTGACCTCATTGAAGTGTTCAAAATGATGAACAATTTTGACAGAGTATAGAAGGATATTCTGTTTCCACTAGTTAGTATATCAATAACAAGGGGTCACAATTTCAAGATTGTCATCAAGAGACCTCTATGTGAGACAAGGAGAAACTTCTTTCTTCAGAGAGTAACTAGGATCTGGAATGCGCTGCCTGGGAGAGTGATGGAGGCGCATTCCATAGGAGGTTTCAAAAGAGAGCTGGATATACGTTTGAAAGTAATGAAGTTAGAGAAGTTAACAACTGCTGGCAAGATGGCAGCAGAGTAAGGTGCTCCTTTCAGAACTCCACTGTGCTCGCCAGATCTCTTGCTCTTTCTTTGTCCTTTTTTTTCCTCCATTCTTCTCTCTACCTCCGTTGTAATTCTATCCCCTCCACCCCTTTTAACTACCTGCCTAAGGAGCCAGGAAGGAGCTAGACTGTGACTGGGAACCATGTGGTGGGAGCTGAATGTCTGGGTTGTCCTTCAGCGACAACAGATTGAGTGTGGGCCGGAGCAACGGCAGCAGATCAAGAGTGGGTGGGCCGGTGATGCAGCCCAGAGCGGGCCGTTGAGGGAGCTGCAGCAAGATCGGACCAGTGAGGCTGCCAAGAGCAGGACGCTGGTGCATGGCAAGGGCTGGAAAGCGCAGGGTGGGACTCTGGCGGAGGTATGGCGAGGGCTGGATAGCCCAGAGCGGGGTTCTGGTGCAGGCAAGGCAAGGGCTGGAAAACCTGGAGTGGGACTCTGGCGGAGGCATGGCAAAGTCTGCAAACCCTGGAATGGGATTCTGGCAGAGGCATGGCAAAGACTGGAAAGCCTGGAGTGGGACTCTGGTAGAGGTATGGTGAGGGCTTGGATAGCCCGGAGCAGGATTCTGGTGCAGGCATGGCGACGGCTAGGTAGGCTGGAGTGGAACTCTGGCAGAGGCAGACGAAGGCTGGATAGCCAGAGTGGGATTGTGGCGGAGGCATGGCGAAAGTTTGAAAGGCTGGAGTGGGACTCTGGTGCAGGCACGGCGAGGGCTGGAAAGCACTGAGTGTAGGTGGTACACACTGCTGCTGCTGAGCATCGGTGGTGGAGGGAGTGAATGCTTGTTAATGTGGTGCCGATCAAGTGGGGGTTGCTTTGTCCTGGATGGTGTCAAGCTTCTTGAGTGTTGCTAGAGCTGCATTCATCCAGGGGCAAGTGGGGAGTATTCCATCGCACTCCTGACTTGTGCCTTAAAGATAGTGGACAGGATTTGGGGGCTCAGGAGGTGAGTTACTTGCTGCGGTATTCCTAGCCTCTGACCTGCTGTTCTAGCTACTGCATTCATCTGGTGAGTCTAGTTGAGTTTCTGATCAATGACAACTTCTAGGATGTTGATAGTGAGGGATTCAGTGGTGGTAACAGCTTTGAATGTCAAGGGGTGGTGGTTTGATTGCCTCTTGATAGTGATGGCCGTAGCCTGACATTTGTGTGGTGTGAATGTTACTTGTGACATGTCAGCCCAAGCCTGGATATTGTCCAGGTCTTCCTGCATTTGGACATGGACTGCTTCAGTACCTGAGGAGTCACAAAAGCTGCTGAACGTTGTTCATTCATCGGTAAACATCCCCATCAGGTAAACATACCTGATGATGGAGGGAAGGTCATTGATGAAGCAGCTGAAGATGGTTGGGCCTAGGACACTACCCTGAGGAACTCCTGCAGAGATGTCCTGGAGCTGAGATGACGGATCTCCAACGATCATGATCATTTTCCTACGTGTTAGATTATGACTATCTGCGGGAGAGTTTGCCCTGGTCCCCATTAATTCCTGTTTTGCTAGGGCTCCGTGATGCCAGACTTAGTTAAATGCATCCTTGATGTCAAGGGCTGTCACTCTCACCTCGCCCTCTGGAATTCAGCTCTTTTGTCCATATTTGAACCAAGGCTGTAATGAGCTCAGGAGCTGAGTGGCCCTGGCGGAACCCAAACTGGTCGTCACTGAGCAGGTTATTGCTGAGCAGGTACTGTGTGATAGCCCTGTTACTGACACCTTCCATCACTTTACTGATGATTGAGAACAACAGATGGGGCGATAATTGGCCAGATTGAATTTATCCTGGTTTTTATGTGCTTGGGCAATTTTCCACATTCTCGGGTAGATGCCAGCATTGTAGCTGTACTGGAACATCTTGGCTAGGGAAGTTGCAGGTTCTGGAGCACAAGTCTTCAACACTATTGCTAGAACATTGTCAGGGCCCGTAGCCTTTGCAGTATCCAGTGCCATCAACCGTTCCTTGATATCATTTGGAGTGAATCAAATTGGCTAAAGACTGGCATCTCTTATGCTAGGAACCACTGGAAGAGGTCACGATGGATTATCCATGGGTTTTGTATGATCTATAGCTGCCATAACAAATAAGACTGAGAAAATAATTTATTGTACTTAAGTCAACAACTTTATCCTGTTCACTCTGAGAGCAGGCTCTAAGGAAGCTGGATCGGTATCAAGGCCCCTCCACGTGTAAATAAAGGGTGACTAGGTGACAGGATACCAGCCTCTGTGGAGTTATTTCAGTGGTGACACGAGAAAAACATGCTCCTGAAGAAATTCACTCGCAACGGTCGTCTTTGAGTTGGGGTAAACATTTCTGACATTGTGCTGTTATTTGGGAAGGTTGACTCATTCGATCCTGCCATCGAAGACTGGGCCCAGTATGTGAAAAGAATGTGTTACCTTTTCCAGGCAAATGACATTGGGGCAGATGAAAAGCAATGAGTAATTCTGCTGACAGCATGTGGACCTGTAGCTTTTTCAGTTATTAGAAGCCTAATTTTCCCTGAGGCAACAGATATTAGAACCTTTCAAGTCTTGATGTATTCAGTTAAGGAATATTATGACCGAAAGCCCCCTCTAATACTGAGACACTGTCAGTTTTAGTCAACAGTTTGAAAACTAGGAGAATCTGTATCAGGATTTTTGACTGGTTTTAACCCTTAATGAAGTGCTGAGAAACTGTTTAACCCTTAATGAGATTTTGAGAGACCATTAGGTATGTGGGATTAATAATGTAGCCATGTAGAAGTGCCAACCAGCTGAAGCTGGACTTCAACAGACACTACAAAGTGGCTTTATCATTGGAAAATGCTGCAAGTGGAGCATAAAAGTTGCACTCAATTCTGATGAAAGTGGATACCATCACCTGTCCAACTGAGCTTGGGGAACATCACTTGAGTGAAGGTGATTACATAGCCTCACTCAGGACATATGCTGAAGAGAAGGACTCCAGGTCAGCTCACAGCAAAGTCACAAAACAAACCCTAGCCTCGGCCGAACAATTAAAATTTTGGTCAGGATCCAGGCCAGCAAGACATTGTGGTTGTTGCCAGTTTGTGGACTCAAGACAGCAAAAGAATTCCACTACATCTGAATTGAGTAAGAAGACTCATAGGTCGATATCCAGGAGAGTGCAGACCCTGGAAAGCCCATTTCGATCTGTTTTGGGGCCAGTTAAACTGCTTAGCAATGTCCAAATCAAAGCCAATCAAAATAAACATCTGATTAAACGGCCCCCTGATTCTAATGGTGGGCAATAGCAGTGAGGCCATTTCAGCGAACACAGAACCAGCCTTTAACAAAATTCACTCTGGATTCCAACATTTGGGTTTTCACAAACCCTTAGCTAATTTCAGAACCTATACTGGGGAACCTTTACAGATTAAGCGTACAACTTTGGTTCTGGTCTCTTATGAGAAGCAGCTGGTTCATGACCACTGATTGTAGTAAAAGGCTCAGGCCCAAGCTCGATGGGATGAAATTGGATGAGAAGGATTCACCTAGATTGCTCAACGTTTTTTGATTAGAAAAATGCTGTCCGAGGGAAGTCCTAATTAAATTCCTAGTTGTTTTTTAGGAAGGTCTGGAGGCTCTCAAAGGAGTCAAGGATACCTTGCGTGTTGACCAGAAAGCAATTCCATGATTCTGCAAGGCCTGCCCAATGCCATTTGCTTGATGGGCAAAAGTAGGGACAGAAATCAGAAGGCCGGAATGTGAAGGAATCATTAAACCAGCCCAATTTGCGGAATTGACAGCACCCGTCTTACCGACTGTGAAGCCCAAAGGGTTGGTTTGCTTTTGTGGCAGTTTTAAACAAACGGTAAACGGCTTTTGTCAGCTGAATAGACATCCAGCTCTCACATTGAGGATTTGTACACAAAGCTGACAGGGCCTCTGACCTTCATAAAGCTGGACATGAGCCATGCGTACCTGTAGTTGTAGGTTACCAGAATCACGCTACAAGAAATACGCATAGGGGTTTGTACCAACATACGAGACTGCCATTTTACAGTATCATCAGCCTGTTCAATTTTTCAGCAGCTGATGG
Source organism: Stegostoma tigrinum (assembly GCF_030684315.1). NCBI lineage: Eukaryota > Metazoa > Chordata > Chondrichthyes > Orectolobiformes > Stegostomatidae > Stegostoma > Stegostoma tigrinum. The sequence continues at coordinate 9,669,606 of NC_081399.1, read as the reverse complement.
AGAACGCTTTACAAGGTTACTAGATTGTCATTTATCTAGATGATATGCTAATAACAGGGAAGACCACTAACGAGCAATTAGAGAACTTGGACATAGTGCTCAGACACTTCTCCCAGGTGGGTGTTGGCCTTAGAAGGGAATCACGTGTGTTCCAGGCACCATAAGTGACCAACTTGGGCTACAGAGTTGACAAGACTGAGTTACACCCATTGGAAGATAAAGTGAGGGTGACCAAAGGTGCCCTGGAGCTTAGGTCATTCTTGGGCTGGTGAATTATGATGGAAAGTTCGAACATAACCTGGCCTCCACCTATGGCATCAACTAGAGAAGGGTCAGCCTTGGAAATGGTTGTATAACCAAGCAATGATCTAGCCAAGAGGAGAGGAAATTTGAAGCCGGTGAGTGGATGTGGAGCCAATCAAGTGAGCTGCTTTGTCCTGGGTGGGGTCGAGCTTCTTGAGTGTTGTTGGAGCTGCCCCTATCCAGGGCAAGTAGGGGGGCATTCCATCACACTCCTGATTCGTGTCTTATAGATGGTGGGACTGGCTTTAGACCGACACTTTCACAGTGAAGGAGACGCATCAGAACATTTTGCTTTAAATCAATTCATTTGAATGAACAATTTCAAGAGAAGAGATTTAGATCACACAACTCAATGTGAATTATAAGAGAACATCAGTCATGGAGACCCTGATTGAAAGTCAACATCTTATAGGCAGAATGTCAAAACAGAATCAAACGATAATTTAAAAATTCTTTTGGAGCTTTATCTGCGTCTAAACCTGTGCTGAATCTATCCTTTGCATCTGAAAGGTGAGGATGAGTGGGAATTTTAAATGCTATTCAACCTTGAGCTGTATCTGTCCTGTGAGTGTTTGATGTGCTTAATGCAGAGAGAGCTTCACTCTGTATCTTACCCCGTGTTCTCCCTGTCCTGGGAATGCTTGATCAGAACAGTGTAGATGGGGCTTTATATCCAACTTTGTGTTATGCCTGTCTAGGGACTGTTTGATGGGTACAGTGTAGAGAGTCTTTATTTTCAGTTTAAAAGAGTAGAGGAAGCTTTACTCTACATCTCACCCTGCGCTGGTCATTTCCTGGGAGCGTTTGAAGGGGACGAGTAGTGGGGAGGGGGTATTGTTGAAGATTGACACCTTCAACCCCTTCTCTCAACATTTCTGCATCACACACAGAGCCATACCAGCTGGCTTTGCCCAGTAGTCACAGCCTGCTGAGAGAACACCGTGCCTATCCAGGCACCGTAGCCACCGAACCCGCCACCCTACACCGCAAGTGACCGAGCAGCTCTGCCATGGCCCAGGGTGCCAGCTGGTGGAAGAGGCCTTGGTGCGGGACAGTGGTGGGTTGAGCCGTACGCGGGTGGGCCGCGGTGGTCTGTAAAATGAGTGGGTGCGTTGTTTGGGAGTGGGCAGTGTCGCATTGTGCAGGCCACGTGAGGGCTCCCTCTTACCCGGATGGCCGTAGTGCTGTGTGGCTTTGGTTATCGAGCGAGAGCTTAGAGTTGGAGCAGACTTGCTACTGGGCATTGTGGGTGTATTTCTATGACTGGGCACTGTAGGTGTGGTTTTGCGACTGGGCATTGTGGATGTGGTTCTGCGACTGGGCATTGTAGGTGTGGTTCTGCGACTGGGCACTGTGGGTGCGGTTCTGCGACTGGGTACTCTGGATGTTGGCCTGCGAGTAGGCATTTTGGGTGTCGTTCCATGTCGGGGTACTGTGGGTGTTGGTCTGTAAATAGGCACTGTGAGTGTGGGCCTACGATTGGGTACTGTGAGTGTGAGTCTATGACTGGGCAATGTACCCTTGGCTGTTGTGTGGAGGGTTGGTGTCACAGGGCGACTGAGTGTAACCAGCATGTCTTTGTCTATGCGGGTGGTTAGCATGTGAGTGGGCAACGTTGTAGTGGGAGTTGTGACATTGGCCATGATGCATTTGGTCAGTGTGGGATTGGGCAGTGTGTCATAACTAGTTAGTGTTGCAGTTGGCATGCGGGTGGGCTTGCCATTATTCATCTGCTCCTTGGGTACATAGTAAGAGTAGAGGACCCGGACAATTCGCTGCCTGCTCGGATTGTACACCTGCAAAACCAGCGGCTCAGTCAGCGCGCCACGCGTGACTGCCCCCAGCACGTCTCGCCGTGGGCTCCAACCCAAGTACCGCAGATCAACCCCCCCCACAGTCAGGAGACTGTCGAAACCCGAGATCTGGGTGTCCCCATTTAGGATGTAGCTGCCATTCAGTCTCTTCAGGGCTAGGTAGGCCGTGAGCCGAGTCTGCCCTCGCCTGAATTCCTGTCGCGCTTTGAAGTTGGCTGCCCCGACGGGGATCACGGCCACATCGCTGTAGTTGATCCTGGAAGAGATCCACAAAAGGCTTCAGTTCAACAACAGCTGAGGTTTGTTATCAGTTAGTCAATTGCAGCCCATGTGACAAGTTTGTCCGAGAGTGGGGGCTGGTGAGTGGGTGGGGGTGGGGACAAGGCTCTCAGGGTCAAGAGGGCATGTTGTGGGTCCAAGGGAATACTCACTACAATTGTTCGTTTATCCGTTGCACAGATCCCTGGGCTCTGTGCACGGCACCAGGTTCCGAAACCGGAGTCAATATGTAGGTGGAACATCAGGGCACATTGGATCTAAGGTGGTGGGAGTGTTGGGTGGAGGGTGGTGGGGACAGTAATTAACCTTTCATGGGGCAAATGCTGAATGTTGGGGACAGTGGTGCTCAGTGGATGGCGGTTGCCTGGGCAGCACAGTGGCTCACTGCCACCTCACAGGGCCAAGAATCCGGGTTCATTTCCAACCTCAGGCAACTGTCTGTGTGGAGTTTGCACATTCTCCCCGTGTCTGCGTGGGTTTCCTCTGGGTGTTTCGGCTTCATCCCACAGTCCAAAAATGTGCAGGTTAGGGTGGATTGGCTGTGCTAAATTGCCCCATAGTGCCCAGGGATGTGCAGGTTAGGGTGGATTGGCTGTGCTAAATTGCCCCATAGTGCCCAGGGATGTGCAGGTTAGGGTGGGTTGGCCGTGCTAAATTGCCCCATAGTGCCCAGGGATGTGCAGGTTAGGGTGGATTGGCTGTGCTAATTTGCCCCATAGTGCCCAGGGATGTGCAGGTTAGAGTGGATTGGCTGTGCTAAATTGTCCCAGAATTCCCAGAGATGTGCAGATTAGATGGATTAGCTGTAGGATGTGCAGGGTTATAGGGATAGGTTAGAGGAATGTTCCTTGGAGGATTGGTGTGGATTCAGTTGCCCGAATGACCTGCTTCCACAGTGTAGGGATTCCATGATTTCTATAGTGTAGTTGCATGGCAGAGAAGCCAGTGAAGTGAAAATGCTGGGACTTGGGGGCAATGGTGAAATTAAGAGGCGCAGTGGGCTATGACTCACGTCCTGTTGCGGAAATGCTGGATGACCCGCAGGCAAGCTGAGTCCTCCCTGCCGCACATCCCACATTTGTTGTACCGCTTCCTCGATCCGATGATCCCGTCACAGCCTGTCTTGATGCACCGGCTCCGAACGCAAACAGCATCGCTGTGTGGAGTACACCGAGTCCCATCTTTCACCTACAAGGGAGGGGAAAGGGAGTGCACAACAGGAAGAGCTGAGGAGCAGTGTCTGTCATTACGGTCAGACACCAGTGCCGTGTCTGTAAGAGGTCTTCAGCATCTTGTCCTCACCCAAACCGTCTCAAATCTAACATTACTGCCCATCAGCCTACTCTTGATCATTAGCAGAGATATGGAAAGGGTTATCAACAGCAATAGCCTGCTCTGTGATGCCTGGTTTGGGTTCTGCCAAGGCCACTCAGCTCATGACCTTGATTCAAACATGGACAACAGAACTGAATTCCAGAGGTGTGGTGAGAGTGACAGCCCTTGACATCGAGGCTGCATTCGACTCAGTGTGGCATCGAGGAACCTGAGCAAAACTGGAATCAATGGGTATTGGGGCAAACTATCCACTGGTTGGAGTCATACCTGGCACTTAGGCAGATTGTTGTGGTTGTTGGAGATCAGTCATCTTAGTTCCGGGTCATCTCTACAGGAGCTCCTCAGGGTAATGTCCTCGGCCCAACAATCTTCAATTGCTTCCTCGAGGACCTCGCCTCCATCATACGGTCAGAAGTGGGGATGTTCGTCGATGATTACACAATGTTTGGCACTATTCGTGACTCCTCAGAAACTGAAGCAGTTCATGTTTG